>NC_057814.1:86949351-86961388 GCF_018294505.1 Triticum aestivum
GGAATATAGGCACTGTATCTCATGCAATCACGTAGGATGTTTTACTTCCATACTTAGCCTCAGCTGATCTCTTTCCTTTTAGCTAGAGATATGGTCTTGGAGGTCAAGTATACTTGTGTATATATGTAACTGTCCTATGGATCAGTACAATGCGCTGCAATATTCCCAACTATTCTATCTTACAGTATTCTACAATGCTGTAAGAATACCAAAGTATATTACATTGTTCTTTTCCGTGTGCATGACAACTTCAGACATTTTGTTTATCTCTCTCTCTCTCTATCCCTCATGTTCCGCTTTATTTTCAGGTTGTGTCACCCAGCGTCTGAAATGTATAGTTTGTTCAGAAGACGAATTCAACTATTCTCGCAACTAATATATTGATCTGACATGCGTACAAGTTCAGCGAGAATGGGAAAAAACCCGACGAATGAGATACCAAAGTAAAGAAGCTTTTGATTCAGGGTGTGTCGAGTATCGATCGATCCATCGACCTTGTTTGAAACCAATTCGATAGGACATCACTGTCATCGTCCTTGCCAACTCGTCACTGTCGTTTACAGTAGTAGTTATTGCTCTGCTCAACCAGTTGTGTGAGATACAGATTGGTCGACAGCTATATACATAGAGCAGATATTGCTCTGCTCAACCAGTTGTGTGAGATACAGATTGATTTCCTTGGATGGGAAACTAATTCTACATGCAATCTGGATGTACTCCCTCCGTCTGAAAAAACTTATCTCTCGAATGGATGTATTTAGCATCAAATTAGTGCTAGATACATCCGTTTGAGGCACAAGCTTGGGACAAGTTTTTCCGGAGGCCGCATAATCGTTCTATTTAATACTGCGTTGGCAGGGTCTTGAACTCAAGACCTCTTGACTTGGATGCCATATTGAATTCATACACCAGCCAACTCATCCAAAAGTCCGAACTATGAGAGAGGGCCGGACATTGTACTCCAACACTCCCCCTCACGTCTATGCTTCTTTGAAGCTATATGACGTGGGCAGCGAAAGCGGGGGCAGGCCGCAATTATTTATTGCATTTACTGGGTTTTGAACCCAGAACCTCTTGGTTGGTAAGCCTATGCACCTAACGAGTTCACCCATCAGTACGAACTGATGGAGAGAGGCGGGCAATATATTTCAACACTGATTACTCTTAGAGTGGCATTATTACGGGTTTACTGATTAGATGTCTGCAAT
The DNA here is from genome assembly GCF_018294505.1 of Triticum aestivum. Classification (NCBI taxonomy): domain Eukaryota; kingdom Viridiplantae; phylum Streptophyta; class Magnoliopsida; order Poales; family Poaceae; genus Triticum; species Triticum aestivum. The sequence goes on from NC_057814.1 coordinate 86,950,560, forward strand.
ATGACCATGAAAATTTCATAACTATATTATCGCAAAGTATCATCATATTACAAAAGCATATGGGCAGCTAAGCCGGAGATAGGATAAAAAGCTGAGCATTTGGATATAGTAGTGAAAACCTAAGCACTTGGAGCGAGCTAACCGAAAAGGTAAATGATCAGGAGCAGAAAGCTAAGCATTGGGAATGAGCTAAGAGCGGAAAGCTAAGCATTGGGAGCGCATTTGGAAATACTAGAAAAGAGTAACCATTTGAAGCTAGGAGCAAAAAGCTAGGAATTAAGCTGGCTCTTATTTGGAAACAAGAAGCCGGTGTTGAATCTTTGAGTGGCACTCAAGTTTGGTGGGCATCCTGGATCACTTGATGATCCTTTCGGACCACCTCTTGGAGCCTATTTGTCCTCCTTTTTCTAGTTGGCTAGAAACGTTCCAATGACCACCTGCGAACAAAAAATCGAAGTATTAAGACAAAGCACAAGGTTCTTAGCAATACATCTGTATTTTGTAAAGCTATATCATTTTGCAAATAAGGTACATATAAAGAGAAACACATAATGATTTATATTAATATGTATAGAATGTAAATTATATGACAGAATCTTGGTTTCACAGTTTCCCAAATCTAGGAAGCACATATAGCTGTTAACTACTTCAACAAACAGAAAGATGCACTGAGAGCTATTAACAAACTATGATATAAAGATCTTTATCTTTTAGAAACATGTTACTCCCAGTAAAAGATGGTAACCTGAACAGGTGAAGCTGCAATCAGAGGTCCTGCTGACCCACCGCCGAAGACGCGGCCATCGGGACTGGAAAACGAAATAGCCAATCCACCCTTTCGAGTGCTCAGTTCATTAGTTTTGGATGGCAAATACAAGCCAGACAAAGAGAGGATGCGAAAACAACCCTGCATATTGAGTGCACATAATTAGATATTGTTCAGAATTTGAAACAAATCTAGAGGTCAAACAACAACATTTCCTTTACAGAAAACCAAAACTACAAAACGTTGTGTTTTGATTGCAATATGCTGGTAAAGAAAATAATTATAAAAAAAACTAACTACTGCCCCACATTTCAGTTTTCCTTATTCTTCTCTAGTTTGGCTGGACCTTAAGTATATTTCTAAAGCACACCGGCAAAAAGGGATTTCTAATGTACAGTTTCCAAGCTAAAACAATGGAGCGAACCTCATAAACGACCCTTTCATGAGGAGAATTTGCCTGCTGCAGTGTCACATTACGCACAGCACCATGGGCAGAGAAGATATGAACTGCCAACCCATTCCCACAATAGGAGAGGACTTTTGTTGTTACATCCTGAAACCATGGATCCATTATTAGCATCTTTTTTAAAGGAACCATTTCAATTAGATATTTTGATAGCTAGTATCTAGATACTATGATAAATTGTTGTTAGAGCACTGCTATGTCTCTTGGAGCATCATCAGGGTGAGACAAATTACCTCTCCACCTTGGACTGTGATAACCTGTGGAATTAATCCAGTCGCAGCAGGCCCTAAAAAAAAAATCCATTTCAGTTTAGAAACGGGAAATGTACTTAATGTTGGCAAACTGAATATAACATTGGTCTGAACTAAACTAACATGTAACATCCTACAAATATAATTTCTAATCTTCGGCCATACTTCTGGAGGGAATCACAAGTTCACAACACACACCATGAATGAATACAATGAAATAACACCTATACGATATTTTAATTTTTTTAACACATCCACAACAAAAGCTCTGTTTTCATTTTGACAAACATGTGGCAACCCTTGCGAGTATTAGGACTCTGGTCAGACATGGATAATTCCATGCTTGTCAGACTCTGGTCAACCTGCGGTGGTCCTTTGTATATACGAGTATTAGACTAAAATACCATCATATCCATCTATGCACCTTTTGCTACTCTACTTGCGATGATGGCATGAGCTCTAAGTGCAAGCAAGAACACTATATATACCTGCTACTGCCATCTGTCGCTGCGTCTTGCTAGCCATGGAGCTCGGCGGCCATACCCTCGTCTGCTTCACTGGATGTGTTCCATGCTCTACAGGTGGTGGTGGTGGTAGTGGTGGTATCGGTGATGGCAGTGCTGGTGGCGCATGGGGGCTCCCAACGCACAGGCGCAATCCCAACGTGGAGCTCGAGGGTAGAGCAGGTGTCGGGGGAGCAGCGGCACCAGTAGGATATGGCGGCGGGAAGATAGTTGGCGGCATGGTGCCATCCAGGGTGTTCTTTTGCGGGCGGCCACGCTTCTTCTTGGGTGGCTTAGAGCTCACACCCATGGCGTGCACGTGCGCAGTGCCGGCCGCGGGCCCGGACGGGCGTGGTGTAGAGTAGTAGGAAGGTCCACCTTGGTGGGCAACAGTCAGGCGGGCGGCAACGATGGGTTGTGGCTGAGGCTGGAGTGGGCTCCTGCTCATGCCTGCGCCATACTTCGTCTCACCCGCTCCAGACGACATGCCTCCTTTCATTTCGCCTCAGAAGAACAACACAAAAAAATAACACAAACGCAAACAAATAGAAATCTCCCCTCCAAGTGACCGCGCAAACTACTCCATCCCTAAAACACGAGAAACACTAGCGATTAGCACAATGAACACCCTCCAGATTCCGCATGTATTTCCATGAACTACTCAAAAATTGAACAAACCTATTCAAGAAGATTGACTTCAAAGATAGTTTAAAAAAAAATTGAAGTCTAGAACAAAAAGAAGAGCCACAGGAGGATTCAGAATGGACAAAAGAATATGCATAATCCCATTGCTTATATAGGGTAGGGGGCGGGATGAGTTTTCAAGGAGGACCCTACAAAGACATAGAATTCACATGAACTACTCACAATAATCTTTCATCACTTTTGTGGTCTTGACATTAGAGTTTATGATTATCATGTAGTCCGGGGGCCTAGTGCATTATTTCTAAGAAGATATTTTGTTTTCGATCTATTATGCGATATTTTATTTTCCGGATGCCTACATATGTATCAACTATGTCTATCCTTAGAATTTTTTCGAATTTTCTTGAGTGTTCATCGTGGATGTGTTCAGATGATGTGCTCTTTTTTTCTGCCTAATTTTCCCCATTTAATGTGTGTCATTTTTATATTTATAATCATTTTTCCATGTTTGGATTTTATTTATTGTCACGCCATCTTTGGATTTTTTTTTCTATTTTCACTTTTTGTTGTGTCATATTCGGGTTTTTATTTATTCATATTTTATCTTTGGGCCTTTCATTTAATGTTATTACATTGATGGAATTTCATGTAATGTTATGCCATTTTGGAATTCATCTAAGGATATGCCATTTTTAAATTTTCATTTAATGATATGCCATTTATAAATTTTATTTAATGTTATGCCATCTTTGGAATTCATTTAATGATATGCCATTTATAAATTTCATTTCATGCTATGAGATCTTTGGAATTTCATTTAATTTTATGATTTATTTGGATTTTCATTATTGTCGCGCCATCTTTGGAATTTTTTAAGTTGTTTGCTATTTCAATTTATTGTTCTGCCATATTTGGATTTTATTTATTGATATGTCATATTTTGTTTTTTCACTTAATGTTATGCCATCTATGGAATAGCATTTAATGTGATGCCATCTATGGAATTTCATTCAATGTTGTGCAATGTATGGATTTCATTTATTGTTATGCCATATTTGGAATTCATTTTATGATATGCCATTTATAATTTTTTATTTAATGTTCTGCCATCTTTTGAAATTCATTAATATTATGCCATGTTTGGTTTTTATCTACTATTATCTCATCTTTGGATTTTCATTTAATTTCATATTGTCTTTTTTTGCGGCTGATTGTCATATTGTCTTTGGGTTTTCATTTCTTACGATCCCATCGTCGGATTTTCATTCATGATTGTGCCATTTTTGGATTTTAATGTATCCATGTGTTTGAGTCTACCGAGCTTTTCAAATGAATCATCTTTGGATATACAATGGGTAAGGATAGGTTGGAGGGGTTTGGTAAGTGTGCACTCGCGCCAATGTTAGAGATGAGATGGTTTGGGTTCCAAATGATCAGATTTTTTTCATAGTAATTGCATCTTCGTTGACTAAAATACATGGTATTGGTAAGACCACACTAAAAATTGCAAAATAGGCTGGGAGAAGACAAGTGTAGCAGAAATTTTGTAGGAAAAACTCCAAGGAAAAATACAGTTAGGGGCCATGGGTCCGTTTACAGACCAAATCCTACTACTACCACCAACCTTGGTCTTCGATGAGGTGCTCACTAGAAGAGGAGCGAAGCCTCCACCATTGCCAAAATTAGGGAAGTACCATCACCAATGAGGCTTTGAGAGACCAAGAATAGGCACACCATAAGAACTGATGCACATGTCAGTATGACACAATTGTTGGGGAACAACCCATATTAACCTGGATGCGACCCACCGCATCTCGTGGATGATATAATGGAATATCACTAGATCCATCTTCTTTAAATCACCACCCCTATCCAAATCCATGATTAATTTTTCTCACTTGCTAGTCTCTTAGAGGCAAAAAAATCCATTAACAAATGGTAAAAAAGTCTCGTTGCCCAGAGTAGACGATGAGCCGAGGAGGCAACCAGATCTTCAACATCATTATGATGAGGAAGAACCGAGGCAAATTATCAGATACCCTAACTGCTTTCATGCTACAACACAAAACCTAACGATTCCTCCCTATACTTGCAAGAAGAGATACATGGTTCCCCTCCCCTTCGGTCGCCACAAGGTCGATGCTAGGGATAGAACCAGGATTTTGGTGGAATTCACCAAGGGGTCAACTCCTTATCACATTTTCTCTCGGGAGCAAGAGAGTGAACCCAAGTTTTCATGACAAGAAATGGATGAAGGAAGGCATGACATGATCTCACCCAATGGATCGCCGGTGCAATTGGTTGTATTGTCAACATCGACATTCCAAGTTTTAAAAGATTGAAAACAATGGATGGAAACACATAAAATGCAAGAATTGGATTTGGTATGTTTTCTAGTGCTTTAGAAAACCCTCTATGATAGACCTATTTCACTTATTCATTATCGTCGAATTTACTCTTCAACACCTCTATGAAAGGCCATCACAATAAAGATTGTATGGACATAAAGATGAAAAAAAGGAGAGAACTCACCGAGTTTGTGGTTGTCGATGAGACTAGAGGCAGTGTCTTTTAACTCCATAATATGTTCATCATTGATCTGATCCGTCATGGGATTAGCCATCTTAGACTCAAAGACGTAATCATCACCGAGTTGATCCTCCATGAAATCATTAATCAGATCTCCGCGACTATCTAACATGTGGTCGTCCACCCTGCGCTCGCAGCCATGGTTGTAGGTTGACCTACTTAGCACTGGCATAATAAACTAAGAGATTGGATGCTCTGAAAATTCGACGAAGAAGTGAGTTCACTACAACACGAGATGGAGATATTACATACAGAAGGAAAATTCGACGAAGAAGTGAGTTCACTATAGCAGTGGAGGTGATGTCGTTGATAGGCACGAGATGGAGATATTACATACAGAAGGGTAAGTTTGTGATGAGGCTTGAGGGGAGAGGCTAGGTTTGAGGAAGCATCGAGGGGTAAGGGGCGAGGATTTTTATAGTGCTTGGTACGCGGTGGTGTCAATTAATTTTTTTTGAGAAATACTAAATATATGACATGGTACTATGGTAGTAAGGCGGAACCCAACACGAGTTTTGTGTCGACTCCCCAATGGGTAGTTGGGTATGACATTGCGTCATGTGCGTGATAAGTTTCACTACTGTTGGTGTTATGCTAATTTGGGCCCCTCCTCACAGCACTCACGGCCCAAGCAAGTCAACCGAACTCATGATCCAGATCCTCCAGGAGTCCTGGCCCAAAAAGATAAATGGCCAAAAGAACTACCTTTGAAGACCATCAATAAAGGAGAAACCAAGGTGTGCCAAGCCAAGAGATCATAAGAGTAAGGTAAGGACCAACCGAATGAAGGTCAAGCCGTATCCGACTACGATACACGGGGTAGGAAGGCGTCCGAACCGACCCAAGGATGGGTATAAATATCAGAGTGCCAAGACTAGGAGGGACAACTTCTACTTTTACATCCAAGAGGATGGAGTCGAAGACCTACTTTAGACCTAGATTAGATCCAATCTTGGACACAACCCGTCGAATTGGCCACAAAAATTTCTAGAGACTTAGTGTACAAGTTGTTGGACCCCCACATTGTACTCATTAATATCTACAATTCCAAACAAGAAGGACTAGGGTTGTTACTTTTACTTGATACATCTCCAACGTATCTGTAATTTTTGATTGTTTCATGCTAGTATATCATCAATCTTGTATACTTTATATGCCATTTGATATCATTTTTGGGAACAAACCTATTAACTCAGTGCCCAGTTCTAGTTCCTGTTTTTGCCTCTTTCTTTGTTTCACAGAAAAACCATACCAAACGAAGTCCAAACACGATGAAACTTAACCGTGATTTTTCTGGACCATAAGAGACCCTAGAAGCTTCGGGGGTGCAGATGACCTACGAGTGGACCACAAGCTCAGACATGCACCCCCAGTGCTACCTGAGCTTGTGGGTCCCTCGGAGGTCTCCTGACCTAATTCCAGCGCTATAAATTCCATAAAATTAAGAAACCCCAAGAGCGTGACCGAAAACAATTTTATTGCCACCTCAAGCCTCTGTTCTTCCAAGATCCCATCTAGAGGCCTCCGACGGTACTCTGCCAAAGGGGGAATCGATCACTGAGGCCATCTTCATCAACCTTGCTGCCTCCATATGACGATGTGTGAGTAGTTCCCATAGGACCTACGGGTCCATAGCAGTAGCTAGGTCTCTCTCTCTCTCTATGTGTGTGTGTGTGATCTTCAATACAATGATCTCTTGGAGATCCATTCGATGTAATCTTTGCGGTGTGTTTGTTGGGATCCGATGAAATGTGGGTTTATGTTTAGATTATTCATTGAAAGTAATTGAGTCTTTTCTGAGATTTATTATGTGTGATTTTATAGCCTTGTATTTCTCTCTAATCTATCCATATTCTTTGGTTAATTAGATTGATTTATCTTTAGTGGGAGAGGTGCTTGGTAGGTTCAATCTTGAGATGTCCTTACTCTGTGATAGGAGGAGTTGCAAGGCACGTATTTGTATTGTTGTTAATAAGGGTAAAACGACAGGGTTCGAACATATTATTTGGTCTTACTTTGTCCATATTATGTGATCATGCTCCAAGCATCACTCTGTTTGTTATGAACTTAATACCTTAAGATGCATGCTGGATATTGGTCAAGGGGTGGAGTAATAGTAGTAGATGCAGATAGATGTCAGCCCGCTTGCCATAGACGTAATGCCTATATATTGATCATGCCATGAATATCATCATAACTACGCACTATTCTATGAATTGCCGAACAGTCATTTTTCTACCCAGGGTTGTTATGCTCATGAGAGAGATGCCTCTAGTGAACTCTTTGGTGCCAGCGTCCATTCACTTCATATGTACTAAAACCCTAAAATTAGTTGCTACCGTTTATTTTCTTTTGCAATTTATCTATCTATCACTACCATAACCAATCCTTGCAATTAACGAGTATAAAGAGATTGACAACCCTCTTGCCCATGTTGGGTGCAAGTATTTGTTTTGTGTGTGTGTGTGTAGGGACTGTTCATGTTTATTTGCGTGAGTCTCCTACTGGTTCAATAAACATTGGTTCTTATCTAAGGGAAATACTACCAGCTACTATACTACATCACCCTTCCTCTTCGGGGAAATCCCAACGCCTATCACAAGTAGCATTACTCACATTGTGGGATCCCAAACCTGGGTAAAATTGTCTCTATATGTCTATGTGGTTACTTGAGGTTCTGTTCTATTGTCACACAAATCCACATACGTTATATATTGTTGTTCTGGTACTTTACAATACACCGTCGGCAGTTGGCACCGACTATTGGGACCTTCATGATATCAAATAGGATATATGGAATGATGTAGGAAGCATCAATACCCTCATCTTCATTAGCACCATTGATGCCTTCCAAAGGAACGGAGTTGCCTCACCCCTACCCTCGAATGGATTTACACTAACACCTCCGATCAAAGGGACAATCGGGCAATGCAATATGAAGCCTCGAGGGAAGGCAGACATCACATATGACAATTGCTCGGTGTGTCATAAGTGGGGAGGATATACACCAACCACGAGACTAGGAGGGATCTTAAAGTGAGCAAGAAAGATGTCCTACTCACCTTAGAAAGGGCCATCACGACCCTATGGGTAGATGTCCCCACGCACTACAAGAAATATGTCAACTTGTGACCTTCTGTCAGTGACCCTGGAAGAAATGGTCGTAAATCCATGACCATTTGAGAACAATTGGTCATAAGCTGTTCGGGGGTGGGGGGGGGGGCTCCAAACCCTAAACCATAACAACCATTTTGGTCAGAAAGGCTGTAATTTTCTTACACGAAATGGTCGTAAAGTAGACAACACTGGTCCGCTGCTGATACGTCTCCAATGTATCTATAATTTTTGATTGCTCCATGCTATATTATATTCTGTTTTGGACATTATTGGGCTTTATTATACACTTTTATATTATTTTTGGGACTAACCTATTAACCGGAGGCCCAGCCCAGAATTGCTGTTTTTTGCCTATTTCAGAGTTTCGCAGAAAAAGAATATCAAACAGAGTCCAAACGGAATGAAACCTTCGGGAACGTGATTTTGGGAACAAACGTGATCCAGAGGACTTGGACCCTACATCAACACTTCAACCAGGAAGCCACGAGGTAGGGGGCGCGCCTACCCCCTGGGCGCGCCCTCCACCCTTGTGGGCCCCACGTTGCTCCACCGACGTACTCCTTCCTCCTATATATACCTACGTACCCCCAAACTACCAGATACGGAGCCAAAAACCTAATTCCACCGCCGCAACCTTCTGTACCCGTGAGATCCCATCTTGGGGCCTGTTCCGGAGCTCCGCCGGAGGGGGCATTAATCACGGAGGGCTTCTACATCAACACCATAGCCTCTCCGATGATGTGTAAGTAGTTTACCTCAGACCTTCGGGTCCATAGTTATTAGCTAGATGGCTTCCTCTCTCTTTTTGGATCTCAATACAATGTTCTCCCCCTCTCTTGTGGAGATCTATTCGATGTAATCTTCTTTTTGCGATGTGTTTGTTGAGACCGATGAATTTTGGGTTTGTGATCAAGTTTATCTCTGAACAATATTTGAATCTTCTGAATTCTTTTATGTATGATTGGTTATCTTTGCAAGTCTCTTCGAATTATCAGTTTGGTTTGGCCTACTAGATTGATCTTTCTTGCAATGGGAGAAGTGCTTAGCTTTGGGTTCAATCTTGCGGTGTCCTTTCCCAGTGACAGTAGGGGCAGAAAGGCACGTATTGTATTGTTGGCATCGAGGATAACAAGATGGGGTTTATATCATATTGCATGAGTTTATCCCTCTACATCATGTCATCTTGCTTAAAGCATTACTCTGTTCTTATGAACTTAATACTCTAGATGCATGCTGGATAGCGGTCGATGTGTGGAGTAATAGTAGTAGATGCAGGCAGGAGTCGGTCTACTTGTCTCGGACGTGATGCCTATATACATGATCATACCTAGATATTCTCATAACTATGCTCAATTCTGTCAATTGCTCAACAGTAATTTGTTCACCCACCGTAAAATACTTATGCTAGAGAAGCCACTAGTGAAACCTATGGCCCCCGGGTCTATTTTCCATCATATTAATCTCCCGACAACAAGCTATTTCTGGCGCTGTTTTTATTTTGTTTTCTTTACTTTGCATCTTTATCACAAAAATACCAAAAATATTATCTTATCATATCTATCAGATCTCACTCTCGTAAGTGACCGTGTAGGGATTGACAACCCCGTATCTCGTTGGCTGCGAGGATTTATTTGTTTGTGTAGGTGCGAGTGACTCGTGCGTGGCCTCCTACTAGATTGATACCTTGGTTCTCAAAAACTGAGGGAAATACTTACGCTACTTTGCTGCATCACCCTTTCCTCTTCAAGGGAAAACCAACGCAGTGCTCAAGAGGTAGCAGCTGCCTTATTTCTAGCTGACCACGACCAATATAGATGGTCATAGCCTTGTGAATTGTGGTGCATTGCTATGACTAAGTGCCACCTCATCAGTTTTGCCTATGTGTCATGTACATGTGTCAATTTTTACCTATGTGTCATGTCCATGTGTCAATTTTTGTCCTAGGTTGTGAAGCAGCCTACATTTCTGTCATTCCCAAATTCCCCAAAAAATTTGGGCACTCTTCACTACTAGGGAAAACTTTATAGACAGAATATTACTAGCAGCGCGGTTTAAAAAAAGGCGCTACTGCTACTTAGCAGTAGTGCGCTACAACAAACCGCGCTACTGATATCCACATAGCAGTAGCGCGTCCGGAGGAAACAGCGCTACTACTACAATTGCCACGACCTTGCCGCCAGACTATGTATAGCAATAGCGCCTGTTTGCTAAACGCGCTACTGCTATGTCGTTTAGCAGTAGAGCTTTATCCTAACGCGCGCTACTGCTAAAGCCATCCTATCTTTTCCAACCGGCCGCCCCTCACTCTCCCCTCTCCACTCCACTCTCACTCTCCCCCGCACCCCCATCGTCCGCCGCCGTTCCCCGACCGCAGTCGTCGCCCGCCGCCGCCGACGCTCCTGCTCCTCCTCCACTGAGGTAGTTCCTCCATCCCTCCTCCTTCCACCTCCCTCCCCTCCTCGTCCCTCTCCTGAGCCCTCCCTCCCTACTGC
>NC_057814.1:86961808-86962132 GCF_018294505.1 Triticum aestivum
CACTCCTAAACCCTACACTATTTTTTACTATTCTTGTATAATGTAGTTTTTTACTGTTCTTTAGTAAGTGTTTAATACAAATAGTTTATTTAAGAAGAGGTTAATAGAACTAGTTTATTTATAGTAAGTGCTTAATAGAACTAGTTGAATTAGTAAGAAAATTAATTATTTTTATTTATAGTAAGTGCTTAGTTGAACTAGTTGAATTAATAGAACTAGTTTATTTTTAGTAAGAAAATTTAGGTATATGATATTTGATGATCTAATTAAAATTTTACTATAGAACTAGTTTATTTTTAGTAAGAAAATTAATAGAACTAGTTT
>NC_057814.1:86962142-86989777 GCF_018294505.1 Triticum aestivum
ATTAATTATTTTTATTTATAGTAAGTGCTTAGTTGAACTAGTTGAATTAATAGAACTAGTTTAATTTTAGTTAGAAAATTTAGATATAGAAATTTGTCATAATTTTGTTTTTTAATATAGAAATGTATTGGAAAATTTAATTATTTTTATGTCATTATCACTTTGTCATCAAAGAATGCTATATGAGATTTGATGATCTAAAATTTTACTCGGTGAAATATGCAGGCTTTGTAGAGTCGTGTCTCCTTGGAGTGATTGTCATCCAAGCTACCTCTACTTCCTCTACACCCGAGATGGTGAGCTAAAATTCCACCTCCTCCTTCTCCACTCCTCGGTGTTGAATAGAGTAGAACTAGGGTATTTAGTTATGCTTCTTAACCAAATGAAATGTCCGGGTTATAAGATATATTGAAATGTTTTTGTCAATATTGAACCATTGAAATGCAATGAGCACCAGTTTATGCTCATGTGCGAAGTGTTGATTCATTTCCGAGTGGCCTATGTTTGTCGAAGTGTTGATTCATTTCTGTTCCGGCAAATTTTAGGCGCTCGATATGTCCTATTTTATCAAAGGTCATGCCGAAATTTTCTGTGAATTTAAGCATGACTTGTGCTAGAATATGTAGGAAATATCGAGTGCCCCGGATTTGCTAGAAAGAGAATTGAACGACATTTCGAGTTGACTTTAAGTCTGCCGAGGCTCCATACATGATAGTCAAAAAATCAGTGAGGGAGAGTCTCCACCATATATGAGAGAAGAAGAATGCTCACAGTTGTCGTGGCGGTTGCTTCTCCTGCTTCTCTTTGTGCTAGACCTTTGTTATGCACTAGGGGAAGAAGGAGTAGCGACCATCATCGATGGTCAAAAAAATCGGCGAGGGAGTGTCCACCATATATGAGAGAAGAAGAATGCCGACTGTTGTCGTGGGGGTCGCTTCTCCTTCTTTTCCTCGTGCTAGATATTTGTAATGCACTAGGGAAAGGAGGAGTAGCGACCATCACCGACGGTCGCAATATCAGAGAGGGAGTGCCCACCATATATGTGAGATGAGAGTTTAGGAAGAAAGACTCGACAGACCTAAAGTCAACCCGTTGCATATTGAGTAATAGTGATCTGTGTGAGTTTCCTGGTAGTTGCCTTCGATTGATTTTCAATTAATGCTTCAACTATGAACATAGGAAATGTTTGACGATGAAAGGGAATCCGTTATGTGCGAATACCGTGAAGACGAGCGCGGCCTGTGCGACAGGCCTCACCTAGTTGGTGGTAGGCGCTTTAGCATCATGCTGGATGAGAACTTCGAAGTGGATACAGTAAGTCACAAAAACAAGTCTTTTTTCATAATTAAGCATAACTTCTGCCTCTTTTGCATCAAGTTATAATTTTAGTTTTTTACAATTCTACTAGTGTATTCCCTGCCATGCAAGAATTTATGTCTTGGATAAGATTGGTTTCACTACTATGGAAAGTATGGAGGTAAAGAGAGTTCACTTGAGGACCGAGCATGGTTATACTTTTGCCATAAAATTATACAATGCAAACACCTACTCCTATTTTGAATGCAAAAATTGGAGAGCACTATGCAAGGCTTATGCGTTTGAGCCTAATATACTTATCACCTTTGATATTGGCCCGTAAGATGAAATTGAAGGTAATATCGACATCTAGATCGATGTGCAGACGCCTCCAGTTCTACCATTATGTGAGTTTCTCAACCATATTTATTAAGTGATTTATATTGTTTATTTAAAAATAGTTGACAACTAATTTCTATCGACATCTTATTTCCATTCAAGCAAACATGTCCGGCGCTTGGTAGACAACACCTACTACTGTCCCGGGGCTGAACTAAACTTCGAGGAGATAAGTCATTATGTTTCATGTCTTGAGGATCTTGATACTGTCAAGAGAGGTTATTTTCTTGGCCTTCGAAATATTAGTACTCAATACGTGCGACCACTAGTGTGCGTATTGAACTATGGTCACATCTATTCAGGAAAGATGGTATGGTTTTTACTATTTGTCCTTAGTGCATCTTTTGCATACATTATTTTTAAGCTAAACTTCATTGCTAAGTATGTTACTACGATGTTCTTCAACAGGGACTCCCGATGATTGTTGTGCCTCGTTGGATCGAGCCTAAAGGTCACATGACAATGGTTAGCTTCCGGCCAAGACACCCTACATTGCACATCAATGCATTCATGATTTCTCGAAGCGAGCAAGTCTTAATAGTCAAAGACTGGAGCAAAATTGTGAAGGATCACAATAGAGAAGTACTAGGGGGCAGCAATCGGAAGCGCAACCCACATTTAGGAGACAGGTTCATCTACATTCTCCAATATGATGAAGCAGGAGTGCTACACATGTTTTATGCTATTTTACCTAAGAGAGAGCAGCAAGAGTGATTAGCTAGCTAGAATGAGTTTGAAGATGATGATGTGCTATACTATGACTATGATGATTAAATAACTAGTGTTGGTGATAATGACTATGATGATTATTATTAGCTAGTGTTGGTGGTGATTCGATAGATACACTATGACTATGATGATTAAATAGTGTTGGTGGTAATGACTATGATGATTATTAGCTAGTGTTGTTGGTGATGATATGATGCAAGAGTTTTTATATTAATATGATGATGTTGATCATGATTATCATGATGATTTGTTATTATGATCATGATTAGTTATTATAACATTGGTGGAAGGAATGCGAATTAGATTCATGTGGATGGATCAAAAGTGACCAAAAGTTGAATAAGTAGGATCGTTGTCCTAATTCAACTTTTGATTCATCCAAATGAATCTAATCCATGTTTCTTCCTCACAATGATATATTAATTCATCATGGACATAATGATATAACAACCTCTTAATTGGTACTGTATCAAAATTTGTATAACGGCGTATAAATACACTAAAAATAAAAAAAATAAAAAACATAATACTAGTAGCGGTAGACAGGAAGCACACTACTACTAGTTAGACTAGCAGTAGTGCTTTTATGGAAAGCGCTACTACTAAGTAGCTATAACAGTAGCGCGGGCAGGAACGCGCTACTGCTAAGTGTTGTGACTCCTGTGAGCGTCATAACTTGAGCTTCACGGTAGCAATTTCATGGGTTTAGCGTGAAATAAGAACTCCCGAGAGGCTCAAATAATCACCATCGGCTGACACTAACACCTAAATATGCAAAGACTTCACAACCAAGCATCAAATAACTCCTTCCTTCTCTTGAGAAAAAATCCAACAACAACCCAACACGGTACACGAACAAAAAAACACCACCAATAAAAAATAATACACAAAGCCCACACAGATAAAATCAAAAGAAACAACTGATCGTAATAATCTATATATATATATAAAGTTAATTCACTGGTGAAAAACGGCGCCGCGAAGCGCGCGTTAGCCCCTAGTAGGTACGAAACACACATGATTTCAACCGGCGCAAGTGAGGGGATGGGGGCCCGTTTTTTGGTCTTTCTCATTTAGTTTTGTTTGGGATTTTAGGAAAAATCAGAAAAAACAACAAGTAATGGTTGGTATTATAAAAAAGTTCAGAAATCATGATTTTTTTAACAAATGGGAAAAAATGATCATGGATTTTTTAATAAATGGGTCGTGATTTCTAAAAAATAGTATATCCAAAAAATGTTCGTGACTGCAAAAAAGTTCACAATTTTGAAAAACAATATTTCGGAATTCCAAAAATGTTTGTGATCTCAAAAAAATGTTCTGGAAATCATAAATTATTAGCATATTCAATAAATATTTTTCTTTTGCAACAATAAAGTTCCTGTATTAAAAAAATATTTGTGATTTGAGGAAATGTTCAGAAAATCATAAAATGTCCATGGATTCAAAAAATATCCAGGAAATCAAACGACATTCACAAATTCCAAAAATGTCCTTGTTTTTGAAAAATGTCCAATATTAAAAATTGTTCATGATTTTGAATAAATGTTCATTATTCAAACAATTTTATGATTTTGGAAAAATGTCCGGGAAGTTATAAATTGTTCACGAGTTAAAAATGTTTGTCATTTTGAAATAAATGTTCACGCGTTTAGAAATCTTTGTGATTTTGATTTTTTTTTAGAAAATCATAAAATGTTTGTGGATGCAAGAAATATTTGTGATTATGGAAAATGTTCCCAAATTCCAAGCATGTTAAAGAGTTCAAAAATGTTCACGTAGAATCCGGGGGTGAATCCTTCAACTCCCGGAGCTTCCTCGTCAAGTTGAGGAGGAAGAAAAGTGGTAGCAGCACGACTTTGGGAGGTGTTGCGACTGAAGGAAATTTGGTTAAAGCAACCCTCGTGAGTGTTGTGATTGCGTGAGGGAGATCAAAACACAGGCTATTTCCAAGCGCAGGCTGCTCGTCAGAAGATGATTAAATGGATTGAATCACTAGAGAGGGCGGATGGGCATGGTAGCACGGAGCAAGCCAAAGTAAAAGAGGAAGTTGGTACCTTCTACCATTCTTTGTACCATACGCATGGGGTTAGGCCCATGAAGAAGTTGTTGGACTTTGTTGTTTTCCTCGGGTTATAAAGATCATGGATGAAGGGATAGAAAAAGAGTATGTGGCCGAGGAAGTGAACCCGGTGTTGTTTGATATGGCCCCGTCGAAAGCCCAGGAGTTGAAGGATTCACCCCGGATTCTACCAACGATATTGGAATATTCTAGGTGAGGACATTACACAAGTCATACTGGAGTTTTTGAATGGGGGTGAATTACCCCAGGGTCTAAATGATACTGCAATCACGCTGATACCCAAGGTATGACATCAACAAAAATCTCATAATACCGACTGATTGCTATATGTCATGTTCTGTACAAGATTGTCGTTAAAAGTATGGCCAACAGGGTTAGAGTTATCCTTTGATGATGGTATAGGTGAAGAACAAAGTGCGTTTGTACCGTGCCGTTTGATCATGGATAATGTAGTTGTTGCCTATGAAAGTGTGCATGCTATCAAGAGGAGTAAGAAAGGCAAAATAATTGTTGTGTAGTTAAACTGGATATGCTCAAAGCCTATGATGGGGTGGAATTGCATTATCTTGGAGCTATCATGAATAAGTTAGGCCTTGGTTATCATTTTGCCAGGCTTGTGATGAAGTGTGTGACCTTTGTGAGGTTCGCTATAAAGGTGAATGGAGATCTCCTGCCAAATTTCACTCGATCTGGAGGATTCTGTCTAGGAGACTCCATGTCACCATACTTTTATTCCTTCTCTGTGATCAAGGTCTTACTTAACTGTTAAATTGGTTTGGTGGAGCTCACATTGATAAAGGAATACGAGTTAGTGTTTGATGTCTACTACACAACTTTATTCTTGTAGACTTGGTTGGACCTCCAAGCGTAGAGTTTTGTAGGACAAAAACAAATCTCTCTCAAGTAGATGAATTAAGATTTATCAATAAGGCCCCGTTCGGAAGTCCACTGGCTTCTCCAAGAGCCAGCTTCTCCAATAGCCAGCTTCTCATGGTGCCCAGCGAGCGTTCGGCAGCAGCAAAACGTTTTCTCTCGCTACAGCTCTTCGGAAGGGTAGTATCGATGTAATTAGCGAGAGAAAACGGTTCGGCTAGCACTTCGGAAGGGAACTCTCATGTAATAACGACCAACTCCTACTCCTCGTTTCTGCGAAGCTGCGTGACAGCTGCTCCAGAAAATTGCACTGCGCCGTTCGGTTTCTCCAGGAGCTGGCTTCCAGGAGCCGTCTGATACGCCTCCAACGTATCTATAATTTTTGATTGCTCCATGCTATATTATCTTCTGTTTTGGACATTATTGGGCTTTATTATACACTTTTATATTATTTTTGGGACTAACCTATTAACCGGAGGCCCAGCCCAGAATTGCTGTTTTTTGCCTATTTCAGAGTTTCGCAGAAAAAGAATATCAAACGGAGTCCAAACGGAATGAAACCTTCGGGAACGTGATTTTCGGAACGAACATGATCCAGGGGACTTGGACCCTACGTCAAGAAAGCTACCAGGAAGCCACGAGGTAGGGGGGTGCGCCTACCCCCCTGGGCGCGCCCTCCACCCTCGTGGGCCCCATGTTGCTCCACCGACGTATTCCTTCCTCCTATATATACCTACGTACCCCCAAACTACCAGACACGGAGCCAAAAACCTAATTCCACCGCCGCAACCTTCTGTACCCGTGAGATCCCATCTTGGGGCCTGTTCCGGAGCTCCGCCGGAGGGGGCATCGATCACGGAGGGCTTCTACATCAACACCATAGCCTCTCCGATGATGTGTGAGTAGTTTACCTCAGACCTTCGGGTCCATAGTTATTAGCTAGATGGCTTCCTCTCTCTTTTTGGATCTCAATACAATGTTCTCCCCCTCTCTTGTGGAGATCTATTCGATGTAATCTTCTTTTGCGGTGTGTTTGTTGAGACCGATGAATTGTGGGTTTATGATCAAGTTTATCTATGAACAACATTTGAATCTTCTCTGAATTCTTTATGTATGATTGGTTATCTTTGCAAGTCTCTTCGAATTATTAGTTTGGTTTGGCCTACTAGATTGATCTTTCTTGCAATGGGAGAAGTGCTTAGCTTTGGGTTCAATCTTGCGGCGTCCTTTCCCAGTGACAGTAGGGGCAGCAAGGCACATATTGTATTGTTGCCATCGAGGATAACAAGATGGGGTTTATATCATATTGCATGAGTTTATCCCTCTATATCATGCCATCTTACTTAAAGCGTTACTCTGTTCTTTTGAACTTAATACTCTAGATGCATGCTGGATAGCGGTCGATGTGTGGAGTAATAGTAGTAGATGCAGGCAGGAGTCGGTCTACTTGTCTCGAACGTGATGCCTATATACATGATCATACCTAGATATTCTCATAACTATGCTCAATTCTGTCAATTGCTCAACAGTAATTTGTTCACCCACCGTAAAATACTTATGCTAGAGAAGCCACTAGTGAAACCTATGGCCCCCGGGTCTATTTTCCATCATATTAATCTCCCGACAACAAGCTATTTCTGGCGCTGTTTTTATTTTGTTTTCTTTACTTTGCATCTTTATCACAAAAATACCAAAAATATTATCTTATCATATCTATCAGATCTCACTCTCGTAAGTGACCGTGTAGGGATTGACAACCCTTTATCGCGTTGGTTGCGAGGATTTATTTGTTTGTGTAGATGCAAGGGACTCGTGCGTGGCCTCCTACTGGATTGATACCTTGGTTCTCAAAAACTGAGGGAAATACTTACGCTACTTTGCTGCATCACCCTTTCCTCTTCAAGCGAAAATCAACGCAGTGGTCAAGAGGTAGCAAGAAGGATTTCTGGCGCCGTTGCCGGGGAGGCCTACGCAAAAGTAAACATACCAAGTACCCATTACAAACCCTTATCTCCCGCATTACATTATTTGCAATTTGCCTCTCGTTTTCCTCTCCCTCACTTCACCCTTGCCGTTTTATTCGCCCCCTCTTTTCCGTTCGCCTCTTTTTCATTTGCTTGTCGTTATGGCTAGTCCCTTATCAACTCCGTTGTCCCCTGAGTTTGAAGTCTTTCACTTCAAACAAAGACAAGGAGAAAACTTAAAAGATGCCTGGTTTAGAATGATGGAGTCTTACTGTCGGGGATATACCCCACGGCGTAAACCGGCCGGAAGTATAACCCGGCCGGACTTGGCGTTTTACTTCAGACCCGGCTGAGACTTGACGATTCACTAGCGACCCATTTGGACCTGGCGGTTTACGATTCATTGGTAATCCGGCAGGCGGGTCAGAGGAGCGACAAGACCCGGTGGCCCAACGGGCGGTTCATGAAGGCCGATTCATACTATGGTGGGCCGGTTTACAAGGAAAGGCGTGAAGAATATTTGTCTTACAAGGAGTTAAGACCTGGACTTGTATCCAGTTTGTATTAGAGATAGACTGGTCCTAATCCTAATAGGACTCCACATGTAACCCGCCCCTTCAACTTATATAAGGAGGGGCAGGGCTCCCCAAAGAGGGACAGGCAAGAAGAAACAATCTCTAGGGCTAGACACAAAGAGCCGGTTTACCGGCGATTCCCTCGTGATCATAATGAGACCTAGCCTCAAACAGCATGTAGGGTTGTTACCGGATGATGTTTCCCGGGGCCCGAAGCTGTCTAAATCCTCGTCTTGTGTTGCGTCTCTCGATTCTGCTCAACCCCTCTCAAGCTACTACATAGATGCGCTGGCCTCACGACTAAGTCCTCACCCTAGGACATCTGCCGTGACAAAACCACGACAGTTGGCGCCCACCGTGGGGCTTGCGCACGGTGGTGTTGAGTTCTTGGAGGGATCTCTCTCAGGGTCGAGATGTTCTCAAATTTTCGGATGAAGAAAGACGGTTTGAAAGGATCTGCATCAGTTTCAAGTTCGTCGGACCAGATTTATGATCTGTGAGTTTTCCGCGATCCATCAATCGCAGGTTACATTGAGACGGACAGGAAATCTTCCATTGTAGTTATTCTGACCAATCCGTCAAGTTGTGTTCATTGCTCCACGCCTCCGCACATAATCTGTTGATGGACCAAGTCCCGAGGCAAAAGTGGAGCGGAGGCTTGCGGAGCACCCGAGGATTATGCGCGAGCATGGACTGGAAGGAGTACTACAACAGATTCATCATCACGTGAAGACAAAAGGAAAGGAAAAAAGAATATAGCAAGGACTCGGACAGGACTCAATCAACTACGACCCGGATTATGCTTCGTGGCCGAGTTGCCAGCAGAGCTGCCTCCTCTATGGCGGGTCAACGCCGAGTCGCGCCCGATCTCACCCCAAACGATGGCCAGGTCTCTCTGCTGCTACTTCAAGTGCAAAGCGATCAAGCAAAAGGAAGAAAAAAGATATATGTCCACGCGTACATGTATGGATTGCTATTAAGATATTTTGTGTGAAGAAAATTGGAGTTTTTTAGATGATTTTTTTGATCCGAGTCGCCGAGGTTAACAAGAACTCTGCAGCCGGCCGGGTATGCCTATGGTTCTATCAAAGTTGCCACTAAAGTCACAGTATTTTGAGGGAGAACAGTACACTCAGAAATTCATTAAATACCGTCATGCAACAGCACCAGTGCATGGTTGCCTTTTCCGTCGAGCCACTGCTCCTCTGTCACCGATTACTACTGCCACCCGGTCGTCTTCACTCGCCGGCGTCGTTAAGACGCCAGCACTGGGCCTCAACTCCAAGTTGCTAAGCCGCGAGCGCTGGGCCTTGGCTGCTGTTACCGCTTCCGATGAGCACTGATGAGCACCGATGAGCGTCTCCCGCCGCTCCCTCCGCTGGTGTTGCTACTGCCTTGGGCGTCGCTGGCTCCGTGCCGTGCCGAGCTATTGACGTTTGTGTGGCGTTGCGAGCTGCTAAGGATCAGTTATGAAGCATTACTCGTGGAGTGCTGTTTACATAAAAGACAAGTGGACAGGGACACCCAAGTTCAATGCATTGCTTGAGGGGTCTGGCTTACTTAAAAACTGGATGGATGCATGGTGATTTGTTCGGATGTGAAGGCCATCATTTGATCAAATTGCTATGCAGTCACTTTGTCCGAAAGACACATCAGGTGATACCCATCTTATCTACTTCATCTATATACAGTAATATGTCTGCGAACAATTATTTTGGTCTGTGTATTTTTATGTGCAGGACAAATGATTCATTATAAAGGTGGTGCCATGCTGTGTCTATGGAGTATGCGTTAGCATCATCATGCACCAGCGTCCGCGCCCGCTTGTTGTTGAACGGGTGTGTGCAAGCCGCCGCCCCTACGGTCCGGTCTACATCAACGCGCCAGCCGACTCACCCATCTGTGCCGCCTTACAATGCCACGGACAACTTACCCGTCCGCCCCCGCGGCCGACTTAGCGTCCGCATGGCTTACCGCTCCTGCGATTGACTCGACCGACCGCACCGGCTTACAACGCAGCGGCCGACTCATCTGTCTGCTCCCGTGGCCGACTCGGCCGTGATTGGTTTCAGCTTTACCGTGATGATCATCAACTCCGCGGTGGATAATTTCTGGCGTGACATATCAGGTGAAATCAATCCAGTAAATTTTTATATATTATATATTGTTTTCTTTAAAAAGAGCAATTACTCTGGCTTGCGATGTTTCTGATACAGGACAATTGTTCACTACATCAACACGACGTGGTTGACTCGCCAATCCGCGCGATTTACCGCGCCTGCGATTGACTCGCCCGTCCACACCGGTTTACAACGCCGTGACCAACTCATCTGTCTGTACCGCCTCTGATGCTATGGTCGTATTTTCCATCCGTCTCTCGCGGCCTGGTCTACATCAACACGCCAGGCCGCACCTGTCTGCATGAGCTGTTTATTGGGTATGAGCAAGTCACAGCTTGGGTAGCCCGGTTTTCTTTGAACAAAATGGAGGCAAATTAGCATATACTATCAACCGCCGTCTGCACAGGGTGGCTCAATGGGCAGGCGCACAAGTCGCCGCCACTACAATTTGGTTAACTTCAAATCGCCAGTTGGAAGGAACCATTGGCCGAGTTGTTGACACGGCTCATACGGGATCATTTATAACCCACCGCAGTCACCTCAACCTTCTATGGATTCACATCGTGCTATCAACACCAATAATTTACAAGTTATGCCGGTTTTTATCACGGTCAAATATGGAGAATCTCAAAGCCGACTCCTCGAGTCACCTTGAGACTCAGGGGCTACGATGACATGACTCAGCAAATTTTGCTGGTTTCAGCAAATTTAAGAACCCCAAGACGATGGAGGGAAAGATAACCCGGTCCTGGAGGCTACTGTTATATTGATGAAAATTTAAGGGCCGTCAGAAAATTTCCGGCTTATAAAGTATATGACAGCTACAAAATCCCGACTCAATGAAGAAGTTCCGGGTCATCAGAAAGGAATCCGGTTCAAGGGAAGTCAGTCTCGCTGAAGCTCTCAAATATCCGGTTTACAATCCGGTTCAAGGGAAATCTGTCTCCCACAAAGCTCTGAAGCTCCCAAATCCGGTTTAAGAATGCCCGGTTCAAAAAGGAATTAACTTCTCGCAAGTTCGAGTTTAAAAGCCGTCAGAAAATTTCCGGCTGAAAATGAAGATTCCATTTTACAATCCGGTTCAAGGGAAATATGTCTCCCACAAGTCTTTGAAGCTCTCGATATCCGGTTCAAAATCCCGGCTCAAGAAGAATTTATCTCTTGCAAAAATTAAAGGGACCAAAGAGAGTCTGTTGCAAAGCACAACTCAAACATAGGTACCCTGCTTCAATGGTCATTTGGGGGCTTCCTGTTCAAACATAGGTGTATTTACCAAACAGAACATAGCTGTCGGTACCCTCTTGATCGGCGCAATGCCAAAACTTATGGTCACTTGGGGGCTTGGTCGTATCCGAACCATAGCTACACCTCTTGATCGGCGCAATGCCAAAACTTATGGTCACTTGGGGGGTTGGTCGTATCCGAACCATAGCTACACCTCTTGATCGGCGCAATGCCAAAACTTATGGTCACTTGGGGGCTTGGTCGTATCCGAACCATAGCTACACCTCTTGATCGGCGCAATGCCAAAACTTATGGTCACTTGGGTGCTTGGTCGTATCCGAACCATAGCTACACCTCTTGATCGGCGTAATGCCACAGCATCACTTGGGGACTTGGTCGAACTCGAACCATAGTCACGCCTCTTGATCGGCTCAAAGCCGCGACAAACCGGGGCCAAAGAGAGTGTTGTAAAACAACAGCTTAAACATAGGCACCCACTGAGCACAGCTAACAATGTTGCTTGGGGATTCTTTGCTATCGAATTTAGGGCCTGGCAGCCCGTAAAAAGCCTCGACTACAACGGTTCTTATTTGCCTTTTGCTGAGTTTTCTTTGTTTTCATAAGATCTGAGATGTTTTCAAACTAGTGTTTACCAACCCGGTTGGGCTGTCAACTACAAGTTGTCGGTACATGATCAAGTTATAATCCGGAGACTATCAGCCCGGTCTGGTTTCGACTATAAGTCGCCAGTATTATATATGGATAATCCAGTGTTTATCACAACCCGGAACGGTTTTATTGTAAACCGGTATCATATAACGGGAGTTATCAGTACTCAAAATTTGGGTTATTACCCTTACTACAAAAAGTTGGTAAACCAATTCAATGTCACAGGTATGATATATTTCATATTTGATTATTCTTAAGTGCAGCCTTGCTTATAAACCTGGGTTATATGTTGGGCATTATGACCCGTCCGGCGGTAAACCGCCAGGACACTTTAAACTTGTTGTATGCAGAAACAGGTTGAATAAAGCATGATTATAAATCACCGGCGTTTATTAAACCAGCCTGGCTCTAGACTATAAGTCGCCAGTATATATTTGGATTGCGCCATTGGAATCATGCGCTTATAAATCATTGGGTTATATTATTCAAATAGCCAAACTTGGCTGAATTTTCATTATGATATTGAATGAATAAGGTTTTCATACCGGATTATATTATCTTGAATAGCCAACATGGCTGGATTTTATTATGGTTATTAATAACTGGTATTATTGAGGTTTTCAAAGTCGCTTTAGCGCAATGGCTATTATTTTATCAAAGGATATGATTTATTCTACAATGGAAGGAATAGTCCCGAGTCGCTGCAGGCTCACGACCCGGCACTTGGGGGCTACATTATTCTAATTGAGATTACATGCAAGTCTCATGTCGCTGCAAGCATGCACCATGACACTTGGGGGCTAATGCAAAGTCATTTTTTATTGGCCTTATTGAAGACCCGACTAATCACATCATAATGAGCCGGCCCTTGGGGGCTACCAATTGCTCCTGTCAACAATTCAAGGTACACAAGTTTTCGTCCATTATATTGAAGGATCCACTGCTCAGTTGGTAAAGCACAAAGCTCTTAACCTTGTGGACGTGGGTTCAAGCCCTACGATGGAAGCTACATTATAAGATGTTATTTTCATTGAAGTATATATATCAAGTCCGGGTTCAGTATTATCTTACTAAGCCGGCCCTTCAGGGCTACACATCACTGCTCAAGTCTACATGATTATATTTACAAAGTCCCTGCTCATTATTGCATAATGATCCGGCACTTGGGGGCTACATAATATGGAGTATTCAGTTTTTACTAAGTGACTGGGATGAACAACATGGATTTCTGCTCAAGACTTGGGGGGTATAGGTAATATGGATATAAGTGAGAAATATCTTTCAATTTTCAGTTTTGAGCAAACCAGATTGACCCGGTGTCTGCAACAATCATGACCCGACGTTACCAACAATCATGACTCGGCGTCATCAATAACTATGACCCGGCGTCGGCAACAATTATGACCCGGTGCTATCAATATTTATAAACCGGCAATTTTGGCAAGGATAAACCGGCAAGTTATACATTTTCAAACCGGCTGATATCAGTTGAATATTTGAAGACCAATATTTTTTCAAATCAGAGCATTGAAGGCCGATTCAAATGGATTCTTTATTTATGAAATATCTTCTACAAGCAAATTGATTATGAAGCTGGTCTATTGACTCGGAATTTTTAGAAGGGGAAATGACAAGGACTTAAGGATGATGAGGTGCCGGTTTACAAGAATTCTTAACCCGGAGCACAACCTGTCAAGTTTGTTCTTGTGTTTATTTTACAGGATCAGTTTAACATGGATAAATCCAAATTAAACTGGGGGCTAATGTCGGGGATATACCCCACGGGGTAAACCGGCCGGAAGTATAACCCGGCCGGACTTGGCATTTTACTTCAGACCCGACTGAGACTTGACGATTCACTGGTGACCCGTTTGGACCTGGCGGTTTATGATTCATTGGTAATCCGGCAGGCGGGTCAGAGGAGCGACAAGATCCGGTGGCCCAACGGGCGGTTCATGAAGGCTGATTCATACTATGGTGGGCCGGTTTACAAGGAAAGGCGTGAGGAATATTTGTCTTACAAGGAGTTAAGACCTGGACTTGTATCCAGTTTGTATTAGAGATAGACTGGTCCTAATCCTAATAGGACTCCACATGTAACCCGCCCCTTCAACTTATATAAGGAGGGGCAGGGCTCCCCAAAGAGGGACAGGCAAGAAGAAACAATCTCTAGGGCTAGACACAAAGAGCCGGTTTACCGGCGATTCCCTCGTGATCATAATGAGACCTAGCCTCAAACAGCATGTAGGGTTGTTACCGGATGATGTTTCCCGGGGCCCGAAGCTGTCTAAATCCTCGTCTTGTGTTGCGTCTCTCGATTCCGCTCAACCCCTCTCAAGCTACTACATAGATGCGCTGGCCTCATGACTAAGTCCTCACCCTAGGACATCTGCCGTGATAAAACCACGACACTTACCGTAATTGTACCTTTGAAGTGAACCTTAGAATTTTGCTTCGCAATTTTTATGTTGGAGTAAATATGTCTGATAGACAACTCTTGGATTGCGTTGCCAAAGGCAATTTTATTGAAATTGATCCCCATATTGCGCATGAAGTTATAGAAGGTATAGTGGGAACACTACCTCAACAAAAGGGGCCTCATCATACCCAGGAAGAGACACAAGTTTTTGAATTTTTTTGCGAAGTAACTAAGATTTTACAGAAGTCTCTTGAACCTCTTAAGAACGTTAGCGGAAATATTCATCGCATGAATATGTTGATTACTCTTTGCAATAAGCAGTTAGATTCTTTAGATCTAAAAATTTCCGAATATGAAGGAAAACGTAAAGAACCTCCCGGATTCAAGCTTGATTCCGCTAAAAAGTTGAAAGCCAAAGATGGCAATACCTAGACCTATCCTTGCTGTTATGCCTAGCTAGGGGCGTTAAACGATAGCGCTTGTTGGGAGGCAACCCAATTTTATTTTTACTTTTTTGCTTTTTGCTTCTGTTTAGGAATAAATCTTTGTTCTAGCCTCTGGTTAGATGTGTTTTTATGTTTTAATTAGTGTTTGTGCCAAGTTAAACCTATAGGATCTTTTTGGATGATAGTTATTTGATCCTGCAGAAAATTCCAGAAACTTTCTGTTCACGAAAATAATTGTTAAAAATAACCAGAACGTGATAAAATATTGATTCCAATTGCTCCTGATCAATAATTTTTTTTCTAGGTCGTCCTATTTTGGCTAATTTTTTGGAGTTCCAGAATTTTGCGTTAGTTACAGATTACTACAGACTGTTCTGTTTTTTGACAGATTCTGTTTTTCGTGTGTTGTTTGCTTATTTTGATGAATCTATGGCTAGTAAAATAGTTTATAAACCATAGAGAAGTTGGAATAAAGTAGGTTTAACACCAATATAAATAAAGAATGAGTTCATTACAGTACCTTGAAGTGGTCTTTTGTTTTCTTACGCTAACAGAGCTCACGAGATTTTCTGCTGAGTTTTGTGTTGTGAAGTTTTCAAGGTTTGGGTGAAAGATTTGATGAATTATGGAACAAGGAGTGTCAAGAGCCTAAGCTTGTGGATGCCCATGGCACCCCCAAGATAATCTTAGGACACCTAAAATCCAAAGCTTGGGGATGCCCCGGAAGGCATCCCCTCTTTCGTCTACTTCCATCGGTAACTTTACTTGGAGCTATATTTTTATTCACCACATGATATGTGTTTTGATTGGAGCGTCTTGTATTATTTGAGTCTTTATATTTTAGTTTACCACATTCATCTTTGCTGTACACACCTTTTGAGAGAGAGACACATGATTCGGAAATTATTAGAATACTCTATGTGCTTCACTTATATCTTTTGAGTTATATTGTTTTTGCTCTAGCACTTCACTTATATCTTTTAGAGCACGGTGGTGGTTTTGTTTTATAGAAACTATTGATCTCCCATGTTTCATTTAGATTATTTTGAGAGTCTTAAATAGCATGGTCATTTTCTTAAATAATCCTAATATGCTAGGTATTCAAGATTAGTAAAAAAATTCTTATGAGTGTGCTGAATACTAAGAGAAGTTTGATGCTTGATGATTGTTTTGAGACATGGAGGTAGTGATATCAAAGTTGTGCTAGTTGAGTAGTTGTGAATTTGAGAAATACTTGTGTTGAAGTTTGCAAGTCCCGTAACATGCAGGCATGGTAAACGTTATGTAACAAATTTGAAACATGAGGTGTTCTTTGATTGTCCTCCTTATGAGTGGCAGTCGGGGATGAGCGATGGTCTTTTCCTACCAATCTATCCCCCTAGGAGCATGCGCGTAGTGCTTGGTTTTTGATGACTTGTAGATTTTTGCAATAAGTATGTGAGTTCTTTATGACTAATGTTGAGTACATGGATTATACGCACTCTCACCTTTCCATCATTGCTAGGCTCTTCGGTACTGTGCATTGCCCTTTCTCACATTGAGAGTTGGTGCAAACTTCGCTGGTGCATCCAAACCCCATGATATGATATGCTCTTTCACACATAAACCTCCTTATATCTTTCTCAAAACAGCCACCATACCTACCTATTATGGCATTTCCATAGCCATTCCGAGATATATTGCCATGCAACTTTCCACCGTTCCGTTTATCATGACACATTCATCATTTTCATATTGCTTTGCATGATCATGTAGATGACATAGTATTTGTGGCAAAGCCACCATTCATAATTCTTTCATACATATCACTCTTGGTTCATTTCATATCCCGGTACACCGCCGGAGGCATTCATATAGAGTCATACTCTGTTCTAGTATCAAGTTGTAATCATTGAGTTGTAAATAAATAGAAGTGTGATGATCATCATTTTCTAGAGCATTGTCCCAAGTGAGGAATAAAAAAAAGAGAGAAAGGCCATAAAAAAAGAGAAGGCCCAAAAAAATGAGAGAAAAAGAGAGAAGTGACAATGTTACTATCCTTTTACCACATTTGTGCTTCAAAGTAGTACCATGATCTTCATGATAGAGAGTCTCTTGTTTTGTCACTTTCATATACTAGTGGGAATTTTTCATTATAGAACTTGGCTTGTATATTCCAACAATGGGACTCCTCAAGTGCCCTAGGTCTTCGTAAGTAGGCAAGTTGGATGCACACCCACTTAGTTTCTTTTGTTGAGCTTTCATATATTTATAGCTCTAGTGCATCCGTTGCATGGAAATCCCTACTCCTTGCATTAACATCAATCGATGGGCATCTACATAGCTCATTGATTAGCCTCGTTGATGTGAGACTTTCTCCTTTTTTGTCTTTTCCACATAACCCCCATCATCATATTCTATTCCACCCATAATGCTATATCCATGGCTCACGCTCATGTATTGCGTGAAGGTTGAAAAAGTTTGAGATTACTAAAGTATGAAACAATTGCTTGGCTTGTCATCGGGGTTGTGCATGATGAGAGCATTCTTATGTGACGAAAATGGAGCATGACTAAACTATATGATTTTGTAGGGATGTACTTTCTTTGGCCATGTTATTTTGAGAGGACATAATTGCTTAGTTAGCATGCTTGAAGTATTATTATTTTTATGTCAATATTGAACTTTTATCTTGAATCTTTCGGATCTGAATATTCATACCACAATTAAGAAGAATTACATTGAAATTATGCCCAGTAGCATTCCACATCAAAAATTCTGTTTTTATCATTTACCTACTCGAGGACGAGCAGGAATTAAGCTTGGGGATGCTTGATACGTCTCCAACGCATTTATAATTCTTGATTGCTCCATGCTATATTATCTTCTGTTTTGGACATTATTGGGATTTATTATACACTTTTATATTATTTTTGGGACTAACCTATTAACCGGAGGCCCAGCCCAAAATTGCTGTTTTTTGCCTATTTCAGAGTTTCGCAGAAAAAGAATATCAAACGGAGTCCAAACGGAATGAAACCTTCGGGAACGTGATTTTCGGAACGAACATGATCCAGGGGACTTGGACCCTACGTCAAGAAAGCTACCAGGAAGCCACGAGGTAGGGGGCGCGCCTACCCCCTGGGCGCGCCCTCCACCCTCGTGGGCCCCATGTTGCTGCACCGACGTACTCCTTCCTCCTATATATACCTACGTACCCCCAAACTACCAGATACGGAGCCAAAAACCTAATTCCACCGCCGCAACCTTCTGTACCCATGAGATCCCATCTTGGGGCCTGTTCCGGAGCTCCGCCGGAGGGGGCATCGATCACGGAGGGCTTCTACATCAACACCATAGCCTCTCCCATGATGTGTGAGTAGTTTACCTCAGACCTTCGGGTCCATAGTTATTAGCTAGATGGCTTCCTCTCTCTTTTTGGATCTCAATACAATGTTCTCCCCCTCTCTTGTGGAGATCTATTCAATGTAATCTTCTTTTGCGGTGTGTTTGTTGAGACCGATGAATTGTGCGTTTATGATGAAGTTTATCTATGAAAAATATTTGAATCTTCTCTGAATTCTTTTATGTATGATTGGTTATCTTTGCAAGTCTCTTCGAATTATCAGTTTGGTTTGGCCTACTAGATTGATCTTTCTTGCAATGGGAGAAGTGCTTAGCTTTGGGTTCAATCTTGCGGTGTCCTTTCCCAGTGACAGTAGGGGCAGCAAGGCACGTATTGTATTGTTGCCATCGAGGATAACAAGATGGGGTTTATATCATATTGCATGAGTTTATCCCTCTACATCATGTCATCTTAGTTAAAGCGTTACTCTGTTCTTTTGAACTTAATACTCTAGATGCATGCTGGATAGCGGTCGATGTGTGGAGTAATAGTAGTGCATGCAGGCAGGAGTCGGTCTACTTGTCTCAGACGTGATGCCTATATACATGATCATACCTAGATATTCTCATAACTATGCTTAATTCTGTCAATTGCTCAACAGTAATTTGTTCACCCACCGTAAAATACTTATGCTCTTGAGAGAAGCCACTAGTGAAACCTATGGCCCCCGGGTCTATTTTCCATCATATTAATCTCCCGACAACAAGCTATTTCCATTGCCGTATTTATTTTGTTTTCTTTACTTTGCATCTTTATCACAAAAATACCAAAAATATTATCTTATCATATCTATCAGATCTCACTCTCGTAAGTGACCTTGGAGGGATTGACAACCCCTTATCGCGTTGGTTGCGAGGATTTATTTGTTTGTGTAGGTGCGAGGGACTCGTGCGTGGCCTCCTACTGGATTGATACCTTGGTTCTCAAAAACTGAGGGAAATACTTACGCTACTTTGCTGCATCACCCTTTCCTCTTCAAGGGAAAACCAATGCAGTGCTCAAGAGGTAGCACCGTTGCGTTCGGCCAGCTTGTCGTCCGCTTCTGGAGAAGCGCGGAGGCGGAGGACTTCCGAACGGGCTCTAAGTGGGAGATGAAGGATAAAGATGGTTCTCTCTCAAACAACTCTGCAATTAAATACAATAAATCCCTTGTGTCCCCAAGGCACCAAATACAATGGTAAATTGTATAGGTGCACTAGTTCGACCAAGTGATGGTGATACAAGTGTAGTATAGATAGCAGATATATGTTTTTGTAATCTGAAATAATAAAAGTGAGCACAAATGCCATTGCAATGCTTGAAAACAAGACCTATGATTCATACTCTGACTAGTGCAATCTCTCAACATTACTAACATAATTGAATCACATAACAATCCCTCAATGTGTGGTAAAGAATCACTCAAAAGTTTATATTCTTATTGGAGAAAGTAGGATGAATCGCGTAGGTAGTAAACCACCTCAAAGTTGTGTTTCCACTCAATCTATTGAACCACCCCAAAGTTTCACGAATAGTTCTAGAGAGCGTACTCTGGCAACACCATATGATACGCATCAATCAACTCTAATGTCACCTAGATACTCCAATGTCACCATGAGTATCCGCGAGTGAGGCATGCATCAAGTGATCTCAAATCCAAACTATTCAATCCGATAACAAAGATACCTCAAAGAGAAAGACTCAATTCACCACAAAAGAGAACGAGGGGAAGAACACCATACGATCCAACTATATTAGCAAAGCTCATGGTACATCAAGGTCGTGTCCTATCAAGATCACAAGAGAGAGAGAGAGAGAGAGATCAAACACATAGCTACTGGTACATACCCTTAGCACCGAGGGTGAACTACTCCCTCCTTGTTATGGAGGCATCAAGGATGATGAAAATGGCCTCCCGTGTTGGCTTTTCCCCTCCAACAAGGAGTTGGAACAAGGCTCCGGATGATATCACTTCGGGACAGAGGCTTGCGGCAGCGAAAAAACTCATCTAGGTTAACTTCTGGGGGTTTCTCAATTTATAAGAATTTTCAGCAATGGAATCACGCCAAAAGGAGTTACGGGGGGCCCACAAGCTCAGGTGACATTCCCTCCCCCGGGGGCACGCCATGTGAGCTTGTGACGTGCTTGTGGGTCTTCTGGTCTTTCCCCGAATCTCCGAGGGTCTCTTATGTTCCAAAAAGAATGACCGTGAATTTTTATCACGTCTAGATTTCATTTGGTATAGTTTTTCTATGAAACAAAGAAATAGCTAAAAAAACAAGAACTAGCACTTGGCACCAAAACCATATAAATTATCATAAACATGGCATGAATACTTCATAAATTATAGATACTTTGAAGACATATTAATATCCCCAAGCTTAACTCCTGCTCGTCCTCGAGTAGGTAAATGATAAAAGAAATAATTTATAAAGTCTGAATGCTATAATAGTGCGTAAGTTTGATCAATGATAATTCTAATCACTTTTTCTATCATCATTATATATCATAAACATCAGCTAATTTATCATAAAACTTCTAATGATCAAGTAGCAAGCTATTCAGATGTTAAAGTATAGGTCACAAACTCTCTTGAACCATAACAAACTATGTTTTCAGT
The DNA here is from genome assembly GCF_018294505.1 of Triticum aestivum. Classification (NCBI taxonomy): domain Eukaryota; kingdom Viridiplantae; phylum Streptophyta; class Magnoliopsida; order Poales; family Poaceae; genus Triticum; species Triticum aestivum. The sequence continues at coordinate 86,982,924 of NC_057814.1, forward strand.
CATCAGACAATTACAATTCATCTTATTTTCAGGAAGGGTATATTTAAGAGTTTTGATTTAGCAAATTCCACAGAGTCAACTATCATATAGTCTTCCATGATTGCTGGTACTCAAAGCATATTTTTAGAACAAACTGTTTCCATCAGACACAGAAGAGCACATGGGTTTAAAAAGTCACCTCCCAACTTTCTTACCACGGAGATAAACGTCAACAATAAAAACTCATGATATATATATATATATAAATATATATATATATATATATATATATATATAACCGAATATATGTGCCTAGATCTTTCCACACCACATGATGCTTGCCAAGTGGAGAATAATTGAGGTTGGAATAGGAGAAAATATGTAACTCTAGTATAAAAGTAAAACCTTGAAAGATAAAGGACAATCCCTTTGCAGAGGAAAGCAGAGGTTGTCATGCGCTTTTGACTTTTGGATGTGCAAGCTCTTAATGCAAAGGAACTTCACTTTATATTGCCCCTTATGATAGAAACCTTTATTGAACAGTCCCTCGCTTTTATTGTGTTACCATCACAAATTAGTATAAAGCTTATTTTTCCTTACAATAATAGATTATACATATTTAGGAGCAATTTTTATTGCTTTGCACCGATGACAACTTACTTGAAGGATCTTATTCAATCTGTAGGTAGATATGGTGGACTCTCATGACAAGAAACTAGGTTTAAGGATATTTGAATGCGCAAGTAGTATCTCTACTTAGTACGGAAATTTTGGCTAACAAAAGATTGTAATAAGAAAGCACCACATGTTGGAGGATCCATGACATTATTACTTCTATGCAAATATACATAAACATAACTCCTTACGTTGCCTTCCTTATCCAATATCTGTTGGGGAACGTAGTAATTTCAAAAATTTTCCTACGCACACACAGGATCATGGTGATGCATAGCAACGAGAGGGGAGAGTGTTGTCCACGTACCCTCGTAGAGCAAAAGCGGAAGCGTTAGCACAACGCGGTTGATGTAGTCATACGTCTTCACGATCTGACCGATCAAGTACCGAACGCACGGCACCTCCGAGTTCAGCACACGTTCTCGATGACGTCCTTCGAACTCCGATCCAGCCGAGCTTTGAGGGAGAGTTCCGTCAGCACGATGGCGTGGTGACGATGATGATGTTCTACCGACGCAGGGCTTCGCCTAAGCACCGCTACGATATTATCGAGGTGGATTATGGTGGAGGGGGGCACTGCACACGGCTAAGAGATCAAGAGATCAATTGTTGTGTCTATGGGGTGCCCCTGCCCCCGTATATAAAGGAGCAAGGAAGGGATAGGCCGGCCCTAGAGGGGGCGCGCCAAGTGTGGGGAGTCCTACTAGGACTCCCAAGTCCTAGTAAGATTCCCCTTTCCTTTTCGGAGTAGGAGAGAAGGAAAGAGGGGGAGAGGGAGAAGCAAAAGGGGGCCGCACCCCTTGTCCAATTCGGACCAGAGGGGGGCGCGCGCCTCCTTCCTTTTGGCCTCTCTCCTCTATTCCCGTATGGCCCAATAAGGCCCAATAGATCTCCCGGTGAATTCCCGTAAGTCCCCGGTACTCCGAAAATATCCGAATCACTCGGAACCTTTCCGATGTCCGAATTGTTGGGGAACGTAGTAATAATTCAAAATTTTCCTAAGTGTCACCAAGATCAATCTAGGAGATGCTAGCAACGAGAGAGAGAGAGGGTGCATCTTCATACCCTTGAAGATCGCTAAGCGGAAGCGTTACAAGAACGCGGTTGATGGAGTCATACTCGCGGCGATTCAAATCGTGGAGGATCCGATCTAGCGCCGAACGTACGGCGCCTCTGCGTTCAACACACGTACAGCCCGGGGACGTCTCCTCCTTCTTGATCCAGCAAGGGGAGAGGAGAAGTTGAGGGAGAACTCCAGCAACACGACGGCGTGGTGGCAATGGAGCTCGTGGTTCTCCAGCAGAGTTTCGCTAAGCACTACGGAGGAGGAGGAGGAGGAGGAGAGGGCTGCGCCAAGGGAAGGGTGTGGCTGCCCTCCCACCCCCTCACTATATATAGGGGGAAGGGGAGAGGGGGCCGGCCCCTCTAGATGGATCTAGAGGAGGAGGCGACGGCCAGGGGAAACCCTAGATGGGTTTGGGCGCCCCCACCTCTCCTGGTTTCGTGAGAGGGGTTGGGAGGGGTGCACAGCCCCTTAGTGGGCTGGTTTGCCCCTTCCCCTTGGCCCATAAGGCCCCCCAACGCTTGCCGGGGCCTCCGAAACCCCTTTCGGACATGCTGCCATAGCCTGGTACCCCCGGAACAATTCCGGACTCCAATACCCTTCGTCCAGTATACCGATCTTCACCTCCGGACCATTCCGGAGCTGCTTGTCATGTCCGGGATCTCATCCGGGACTGCGAACAACCTTCGGTAACCACATACTATTTCCCATAACAACTCTAGCGTCACCGAACCTTAAGTGTGTAGACCCTACGGGTTCGGGAACCATGCAGACATGACCGAGACACCTCTCCGGCCAATAACCAATAGTGGGATCTGGATACCCATATTGGCTCCCACATGTTCCACGATGATCTCACCGGATGAACCACAATGTCGGGGATTCAATCAATCCTGTATTCAATTCCCTTTGTCTATCGGTATGTTACTTGCCCGAGATTCGATCGTCGGTATCCCCATACCTCGTTCAATCTTGTTACCGGCAAGTCTCTTTACTCGTTCCGTAACGCATGATCCCGTGGCTAACTCATTAGTCACATTGAGCTCATTATGATGATGCATTACCGAGTGGGCCCAGAGATACCTCTCCGTCATACGGAGTGACAAATCCCAGTCTCGATTCGTGCCAACCCAACAGACACTTTCGGAGATACCTGTAGTGCACCTTTATAGCCACCCAGTTACGTCGTGACAGTTGGTACACCCAAAGCATTCCTACGGTACCCGGGAGTTGCACAATCTCATGGTCTAAGGAAAAGATACTTGACATTAGAAAAGCTCTTAGCAAACGAACTACACGATCTTGTGCTATGCTTAGGATTGGGTCTTGTCCATCACATCATTCTCCTAATGATGTGATCCCGTTATCAATGACATCCAATGTCCATGGTCAGGAAACCATAACCATCTATTGATGACGAGCTAGTCAACTAGAGGCTTACTAGGGACATGTTGTGGTCTATGTATTCACACATGTATTACGGTTTCCAGTTAATACAATTATAGCATGAACAATAGACAATTATCATGAACAAGGAAATACAATAATAACCATTTTATTATTGCCTCTAGGGCATATTTCCAACAGTCTCCCACTTGCACTAGAGTCAATAATCTAGTTCACATCACTATGTGATTGTAATGAATCCAACACCCATGGGGTTTGTTCATATCTCGCTTGTGAGAGAGGTTATTAGTCAACGGGTCTGAACCTTTCAGATCCGTGTGTGCTTTACAAATCTCTATGTCATCTTGTAGATGCAGCTACCACGCGCTACTTGGAGCTATTCCAAATAACTGCTCTACGATACGAATCCGGTTTACTACTCAGAGTCATCCGGATTAGTGTCAAAGTATGCATCGACGTAACCCTTTACGACGAACTCTTTTACCACCTCCATAATCGAGAAAATTCCTTAGTCCACTAGTTACTAAGGATAAGTTCGACCGCTGTCATGTGATCCATTCCTGGATCATTATTTTACCCCTTGACTAACTCATGGCAAGGCACACTTCAGGTGCGGTACACAGCATAGCATACTGTAGAGCTTACGTCTAAAGCATAGGGGATGACCTTTGTCCTTTCTCTCTCTTTTGCCGTGGTCAGGTCTTGAGTCTTACTCAATACTCACACCTTGTAACACAGCCAAGAACTCCTTCTTTGCTGATCTATTTTGAACTCCTTCAAAATCTTGTCACGGTATGTATTCATTTGAAAGTACTATTAAGCTTTTTTTGATCTATCCTTATAGATCTGGATGCTCAATGTTCAAGTAGCTTAATCCAGGTTTTCCATTAAAAACACTTTTCAAATAACCCTGTATGCTTTCCAGAAATTCTACATCATTTCTGATCAACAATATGTTAACAACATATACTCATAAAAAATTCTATAGTGCTTCCACTCACTTCTTTGGAAATACAAGTTTCTCATAAACTTTGTAAAAACCCAAAATCTTTGATCATCTCATCAAAGCGTACATTCCAACTCCGAGATGCTTACTCCAGTCCTTAGAAGGATTGCTGGAGCTTTGCATACTTGTTAGCATCGTTCAGGATTGACAAAACCTTCTGGTTGTATCACATACAACCTTTCCTCAAGAAAATCGTCGAGGAAACAATGTTTTTTGACATCCAATCTGCAAGATTTCATAAATAATGCAGTAACTACTAATATAATTCCAACAGACTCTTAGCATCACTACGAGTGAGAAAATCTCATCGTAGTCAACTTCTTGAACTTGTCGGAAAACATCTTAACAACAAGTCAAGCTTTCTTAATGGTGACACTTACCATCATTGTCCGTCTTCCTTTTAAAATCCATCTGCACCCAACAGCCTTACGACCATCAAGTAGTTCTTCCAAAGTCTATACTTTGTTTTTATACATGGATCCTCTCTCGGATTTTATGGCCTCGAGCCATTCGTCGGAATCTGGGCCCACCATCGCTTCTCCATAGCTCGTAGGTTCATTGTTGTCTGGCAACATGACTTCCAAGACATGATTACGTACCACTCTGAAGTAGTACGCATCCTTGTCGTCCTACGAGGTTTGGTAGTGACTTGATCCGAAGTTTCATGATCACTATCATAAGCTTCCACTTCAATTGGTGTAGGTGCCACAGGAACAACTTCTTGTGCCCTGCTACACACTAGTTGAAGTGACGGTTCAATAACCTCATCAAGTCTCCACCATCCTCCCACTCAATTCTTTCAAGAGAAACTTTTCCTCGAGAAAGGACCCGTTTCTAGAAACAATCACTTTTGCTTCCAGATCTGAAATAGGAGGTATACCCAACTATTTTGGGTATTCTATGAAGATGCATTTATCCGCTTTGGGTTCGAGCTTATCAGCTTGAAACTTTTTCACATAAGCGTCACAGCCCCAAACTTTTAATAAATGACAACTTAGGTTTCTCTAAACCATATTTCATACGGTGTCATCTCAACGGAATTACGTGGTGCCCTATTAAAGTGAATGCGGTTGTCTCTAATGCCTAACCCATAAACGATAGTGGTAATTCGATAAGAGACATCATGGTATGCACCATATCCAATAGGGTGCATTTATGATGTTCGGACACACCATCACACTATGGTGTTCCAGGTTGTATTAGTTGTGAAACAATTTCCACAATGTCTTAATTGTGTACCAAACTCGTAATTCAGATATTCATCTCTATGATCATATCATAGACATCTTATCCTATTGTCACGACGATCTTCTACTTCACTCTGAAATTACTTCAGACTTGTATTTCATCAAGTAAATATACTTAGAATCTACTCAAATCATCTGTGAAGTAAGAGCATAATGATATTCACTGCGTGCCTCAGCACTCATTGGATTGCACACATCAAATGTATTACTTCCAACAACTCGCTCTTTTGTTCCATCTCACTGAAAACGAGGCCTTTCAGTCATCTTGCCCATGTGGTATGATTTGCATGTCTCAAGTGATTCAAAATCAAGTGAGTCCAAACGATCCATCTACATGGAGTTTCTTCATGCATATATACCAATAGATATGGTTCGCATGTCTCAATCTTTTCAAAAATGAGTGAGTCCAAAGATCCATCTACATGGAGCTTCTTCATGCGTTTTATACCAATACGACTCAAATGGCAGTGCCACAAGTATGTGGTACTATCATTACTATCTTATATCTTTTGGCATGATCATGTGTATCACTACGATCGAGATTCAATAAACCATTCATTTTAGGTGCAAGACCATTGAAGGTATTATTCAAATAAACAAAGTAAACATTATTCTCCTTAAATGAATAACCATATTGCGATAAACATAATCCAATCATGTCTATGCTCAATGCAAACATCAAATAACAATTATTTAGGTTTAACACCAATCTCGATGGTAGAGGGAGCATGCGATGCTTGATCACATCAACCTTGGAAACACTTCCAAGACATATCATCATCTCACCTTATTTAGTCTCCATTTATTCCGTAGCTTTTTATTTCGAGTTACCAACACTTAGCAACCGAACCGGTATCTAATACCCTGGTGCTACTAGGAGTACTAGTAAAGTACACATTAATATAATGTATATCCAATATACTTATGTCGACCTTATCAGCCTTCTCATCTACCAAGTATCTAGGGTAGTTCCGCTTCAGTGACCGTTCCCCTCATTACAGAAGCACTTAGTGTAACATCCCAATTTTTCAATTTGGAATGTTATACATAGATCATTCTTTCATATCATATTTTATTGCATTTTGTTTTGCGATCCTAGAAATTCTACGCAACTCAAGGACCCACAGAGAGAGTTGGGGATTTCGTTATTTTCATATTTGGGTTTTCTTAAATTTTGAAAATAGGATCATTTGTTTTAATTATTTTTCTCTCCAAAAATATTTCATATCAAAATATATATGAGAGGAGATAATATGACTTCTCCACAAATAATGAAATATTGGAGGAAAAATATTAAAAACAAATATTTGATTTTATTTGATTTTATTTGAATTAGGAAAAAATACGCGTTTTTCCAAATTGCATTTTAGGCCCAAATAAATGTTCATCTTGTCCGGCTTATTTTTAGAGGACGGGGAAAATTTATTTCGGGATTTTCCGAGTCCATCTAGTATTTCTTTTCTTACTTTTTCTGCAC
>NC_057814.1:86990265-87010335 GCF_018294505.1 Triticum aestivum
CGGAGCCCCGCCGCCCCGCCAGAGTTGCTCGCCGCCGCCGCCGTCACGAGAACCAAGGTAGCCGCCGGTTTTCTCGAAAAACCGTTCGGTTTTATTTCGAAACCGAGATGCGTTTTTTATTAGATCGGTTTATTTTTTTCCCCGGTTTAACTAAATAGCGAACACCTGTTCGTATGTTCATTTTAACGAACGGTTTTTGCCGTTTAGCCGCAGACAGCGAACGTTCGTTCGTTAGCCTATTCGTCGGTTTTTCTTTTTCTCAGATTTTCCGCGATTATTTTCGATCGTGATTTCTGATCCGATTTTCGTTTCAGTTTAACTTTTCGCTCGTTTATCGGAATTAGGCGATTCAAGCGCCTAGAGTTTCATCTCGAAACCCTCTTTCTGTTTAACCAACTCAAACAAGTTTTTGCTACTGTAAAATTTGACTTAGGTCCAGATTAGTAAATGAAGCTTGTTTCTTTTGCCGTTTGAGTTTCGTTGCTTCGTTCGATTTGATTCTTTTTGCAAACCGGAGTTCTTAAGTTGAAATTTCTGGTTAGATCTCTTATTTTGAGTTTTATTCGTGCACCCTTGCTTGATTGCTTATGTACGTATTGTTTGTTTGCGATAGAGTACCCGGAGTGTGAAGCGTGCTACTACGAGTCTCTAGGTTTCACGGATCATCAGCAAGGCAAGTAACACTTTGATCATACCTCTTTACCACCCAGTTTTATTGCATTAAATCAATCCTCAAACTATTGCATGATTAGGATCTGATTAATATGTGGGTTTTGGGAAGTAGATGAGGTAGTACCTATTGCCCTGTTTATATCAAACCATTGGGAGTTACTTCTACGTTTGCTTATATTGCTATGCTATGCTCGTAGACGTGGATTGGGTTTGAGAGATTTCCATGATAGATGTGAGATTGTTACTTAATGGTTCAACTTAAGGTGGCTACTTTAATTTACATCGGGGTAGATTGAGGCACCTGGAGAACCCAGTGTTGCCTGTATTTTTGGATATCCCGGAGTACCCGTGTGATCATCCTATGGACCGCCACCCAGGCTCAAAGGGATCATGAGATTATTCATGCTAGAAACTTCCGTGTGCAGCCACAAGCTATTATGGGCTCTAGCATAGTTGAGTAGGTTACATGATCTCTTGAAAAGATGGGCTAGCAGATGTAGGGGAAAGTAGGTGTAACTGTCCACCCGGAGTAAAGAGTATTGTTTCTGAAAGACTGTGGCTCGGTCATCCGTTTCTCAAACACCATGTAGTGCGAGAAATCAAGCGGAGGCGATCGAGTCTTGTGGGGAAAAGTGCACAAACCTCTGCAGTGTGTACAAACTAATCATGGTTAGCCGTGTCCTCGGTTATGGACGTCTTGAGTATCTAGTTCTTGGATTATCATGTGAATCTCATCATCATGTTACTTAATTTAATTTGATTGGGTTAATCACGTTCTTAATTGGGATTGAGTTGGAGGTACCTTCTCAATGTTTAACCACCACCATGATAGTTAAATAAAATGTATTCCTTTGTGGTAGGGAAAATTGGCTTTTCGCAAAACTGTAACCATAGAGCTTTCCACCAGCCATATATGCATGTAGTGATAGAATTATTCTGTTCATTACTCTCTAAGTGTTACATTGCCAACATATTCCATGTGCTGAACCGTTTTCGGGCTGCAACGTATCATGTTGCAGACTTTTCAGACGATGAGTAAGGAGCCTTAGGTCGTGGTCTTATACTCAGTGATGCCGTTGGAGTTGATGGACTCACTTTATCTTCCAAGCCTTCCGCTGTTATCGTTTTTAGATGGCCTTAAGCCATATTTATTTGTATTGAGTTCTCTTGAACTATTCGATGTAATAAGTGTGTGATTGCTACTCTGTTATAAATCCTTCAAGTACTGTGCGTGTCAGCATTACCGATCCAGGGATGACACTGATGCACAGAGACTAGACTGTTTGAGGTCTGGTCGCTACACTTAGTCTCGGGTTTGGGTTCTACCTTGGGTTTCTTCACTAGAGCAGCAACTGATTTGCCGTTTCATGAAGTATCCCTTCTTGCCCTTGCCCTTCTTGAAACTAGTGGTTTTACTAACCATCAACAATTGATGCTCCTTCTTGATTTCTACTTTCGCGGTGTCAAACATCGCGAATAGCTCAAGGATCATCATATCTATCCCTGCTATGTTATAGTTCATCACGAAGCTCTAGTAGCTTGGTGGTAGTGACTTTGGAGAACCATCACTATCTCATCTGGAAGACAATTCCACTCGATTGAAGCGATTGTAGTACTCAGACAATCCGAGCACATGCTCAACGATTGAGATTTTCTCCCTTAGATTGCAGGCTTAAGAAACTTGTCGGAGGTCTCACACCTCTTGACGTGGGCACGAGCCTAAAATCCCAATTTCAGCTCTTGGAACATCTCATATGTTCCGCGACATTTCAAAATGTCTTCGGTGCCTCAATTCTAAACCGTTTAACATTACGCACTAAACTATCACGTAGTCATCAAAACGTGTATGTCAGATGTTCGCAACATCCACAAACGACGCTCGAGGTTCAGCACACCGAGCAGTGCATTAAGGACATAAGCCTTCTGTGCAGCAATGAGGACAATCCTCAGTTTACGGACCCAGTCCGCATAATTGCTACTATCAACTTTCAACTAAATTTTCTCTAGGAACATATCTTAGTAGAACTAAAGCGTAAGCTATGACATAATTTGCAAAGACCTTTTGACTATGTTCATGATAATTAAGTTCATCTAATCAAATTATTTAATGAACTCCCACTTAGATATACATCCCTCTAGTCATCTAAGTGATACATGATCCGAATCGACTAGACCGTGTCCGATCATCACGTGAGACGGACTAGTCATCAACGGTGAACATCTCCATGTTGATCGTATCTACTATACGACTCATGTTCGACCTTTCGGTCTCTTGTGTTTCGAGGCCATGTCTGTACATGCTAGGCTCGTCAAGTCAACCTAAGTGTTTCGCATGTGTAAATTTGGCTTACACCCGTTGTATGCGAACGTTAGAATCTATCACACCCGATCATCACGTGGTGCTTCGAAACAACGAACCTTCGCAACGGTGCACAGTTAGGGGGAACACATCTCTTGAAATTTTAGTGAGGGATCATCTTATTTATGCTACCGTCGTTCTAAGCAAATAAGATGCAAACATGACAAACATCACATGCAAATCATAAAGTGACATGATATGGCCAATATCATCTTGCGCCTTTTGATCTCCATCTTCGAGGCGCGGCATGATCACCTTCGTCACCGGCATGACACCATGATCTCCATCATCGTATCTTCATGAAGTTGTCTCGCCAACTATTACTTCTACTACTATGGCTAACGGTTAGCAATAAAGTAATTATATGGTGTTTTTCATTGACACGCAGGTCATACAATAAATTAAGACAACTCCTATGAATCCTGCCGGTTGTCATAATCATCGACATGCAAGTCGTGATTCCTATTACAAGAACATGATCAATCTCATACATCACATATATATAATTCATCACATCCTTTTGGCCATATCACATCACATAGCATACCCTGCAAAAACAAGTTAGACGTCCTCTAATTGTTGTTGCATGTTTTACGTGGCTGCTATGGGTTTCTAGCAAGAACGTTTCTTACCTACGCAAAAGCCACAATGGTGATATGCCAATTGCTATTTACCCTTCATAAGGACCCTCTTCATCGAATCCGATCCGACTAAACTGGGAGAGACAGACACCCGCTAGCCACCTTATGCATCAAGTGCATGTCAGTCGGTGGAACCTGTCTCACGTAAGAGTACGTATAAGGTCGGTCCAGGCCGCTTCATCCCACAATGCCGCCGAATCAAGATAAGACTAGTAACGGTAAGCAAATTGAACAAATCATCTCCCACAACTACTTCGTGTCCTACTCATGCATAGAATCCACGCATAGACCTAGCTCTGATACCACCGTTGGGGAACGTAGTAATAATTCAAAATTTTCCTACGTGTCACCAAGATCAATCTAGGAGATGCTAGCAATGAGAGAGAGAGAGGGTGCATCTTCATACCCTTGAAGATCGCTAAGCGGAAGCGTTACAAGAACGCGGTTGATGGAGTCGTACTCGCGGCGATTCAAATCGCAGAGGATCCGATCTAGCGTCGAACGGACGGCGCCTCCGCGTTCAACACACGTACAGCCCGGGGACGTCTCCTCCTTCTTGATCCAGCAAGGGGAGAGGAGAAATTGAGGGAGAACTCCAGCAGCACGACGGCGTGGTGGCAATGGAGCTCGTGGTTCTTCGGCAGAGCTTCGCTAAGCACTACGGAGGAGGAGGAGGAGAGGGCTGCGCCAAGGGAAGGGTGTGGCTGCCCTCCCACCCCCTCACTATATATAGGGGGAAGGGGAGAGGGGGCCGGCCCCTCTAGATGGATCTAGAGGAGGAGGCGGCGGCCAGGGGAAACCCTAGATGGGTTTGGGCGCCCCCACCTCTCCTGGTTACGTGAGAGGGGTTGGGAGGGGCGCACAGCCCCTTAGTGGGCTGGTTTGCCCCTTCCCCTTGGCCCATAAGGCCCCCCAACGCTTGCTGGGGCCTCCGAAACCCCTTTCGGACATGCTGGCCATAGCCTGGTACCCCCGGAACAATTCCGGACTCCAATACCCTTCGTCCAATATACTGATCTTCACCTCCGGACCATTCCGGAGCTCCTCGTCATGTCCGGGATCTCATCCGGGATTCCGAACAACCTTCGGTAACCACATACTATTTCCCATAACAACTCTAGCGTCACCGAACCTTAAGTGTGTAGACCCTACGGGTTCGGGAACCATGCAGACCTGACCGAGACACCCCTCCAGCCAATAACCAATAGCGGGATCTGGATACCATATTGGCTCCCACATGTTCCACGATGATCTCATTGGATGAACCACGATGTCGGGGATTCAATCAATCCCATATTCAATTCCCTTTTTCTATCGGTATGTTACTTGCCCGAGATTCGATTGTCGGTATCCCCATACCTCATTCAATCTTGTTACCGGCAAGTCTCTTTACTCGTTCCGTAACGCATGATCCGTGGCTAACTCATTAGTCACATTGAGCTCATTATGATGATGCATTACCGAGTGGGCCCAGAGATACCTCTCCGTCATACGGAGTGACAAATCCCAGTCTCGATTCGTGCCAACCCAACAGACACTTTCGGAGATACCTGAGGTGCACCTTTATAGCCACCCAGTTACGTTGTGACGTTTGGTACACCCAAAGAATTCCTACGGTACCCGGGACTTGCACAATCTCATGGTCTAAGGAAACGATACTTGACATTAGAAAAGCTCTTAGCAAACGAACTACACGATCTTGTGCTATGCTTAGGATTGGGTCTTGTCCATCACATCATTCTCCTAATGATGTGATCCCGTTATCAATGACATCCAATGTCCATGGTCAGGAAACCATAACCATCTATTGATCAACGAGCTAGTCAACTAGAGGCTTACTAGGGACATGTTGTGGTCTATGTATTCACACATGTATTACGGTTTCCAGTTAATACAATTATAGCATGAACAATAGACAATTATGATGAACAAGGAAATACAATAATAACCATTTTATTATTGCCTCTAGGGCATATTTCCAACACGAATATATTCGTCCAATATATCGATCTTTACGTCTCGACCATTTTGAGACTCCTCGTCATGTCCGTGATCACATCCGGGACTCCGAACTATCTTTGGTACATCAAAACACATAAGCTCATAATATAACCGTCATCGAACTTTAAGCGTGCGGACCCTACGGGTTCGAGAACTATGTAGACATGACTGAGACACGTCTCCGGTCAATAACCAATAGCGGAACCTGGATGCTCATATTGGCTCCTACATATTCTACGAAGATCTTTATCGGTCAAACCGCATAACAACATACGTTGTTCCTTTTGTCATCGGTATGTTACTTGTCCGAGATTCGATCGTCGATATCTTAATACCTAGTTCAATCTCGTTACCGGCAAGTCTCTTTACTCGTTCCGTAATACATCATCCTGCAACTAACTCATTAGTTGCAATGCTTGCAAGGCTTATAGTGATGTGCATTACCGAGTGGGCCCAGAGATACCTCTCCGACAATCGGAGTGAGAAATCCTAATCTCGAAATATGCCAACCCAACAAGTACCTTCGGAGACACCTGTAGAGCACCTTTATAATCACCCAGTTACATTGTGACGTTTGGTAGCACACAAAGTGTTCCTCCGGTAAACGGGAGTTGCATAATCTCATAGTCATAGGAACATGTATAAGTCATGAAGAAAGCAATAGGAGAATACTAAACGATCGAGTGCTAAGCTAACGGAATGGGTCAAGTCAATCACATTATTCTCCTAATGATGTGATCCCGTTAATCAAATGACAACTCATGTCAATGGCTAGGAAACATAACCATCTTTGATCAACGAGCGAGTCAAGTAGAGGCATACTAGTGACACTCTGTTTGTCTATGTATTCACACAAGTATTATGTTTCCGGTTAATACAATTCTAGCATGAATAATAAACATTTATCATGATATAAGGAAATAAATAATAACTTTATTATTGCCTCTAGGGCATATTTCCTTCAGTCTCCCACTTGCACTAGAGACAATAATCTAGTTCACATCGCCATGTGATTTAACATCAATAGTTCACATCACCATGTGATTAACACCCATAGTTCACATCGTCATGTGACCAACACCCAAAGGGTTTACTAGAGTCAATAATCTAGTTCACATCGCTATGTGATTAACACCCAAAGAGTACTAAGGTGTGATCATGTTTTGCTTGTGAGATAATTTTTAGTCAACGGGTTTGTCACATTCAGATCCGCAAGTATTTTGCAAACTTCTATGTCTACAATGCTTTGCACGGAGCTACTCTAGCTAATAGCTCCCACTTTCAATATGTATCCAGATCGAGACTTAGAGTCATCCAAATGATGTCAAAGCTTGCATCGACGTAACCCTTTATGACGAACCTTTTTGTCACCTCCATAATCGAGAAACATATCCTGATTCCCCTAAGGATAATTTTGACCGCTGTCCAGTGATCTACTCCTAGATCACTATTGTACTCCCTTGCCAAAATCAGTGTAGGGTATATAATAGATCTGGTACACAGCATGGCATACTTTATAGAACTTATGGCTGAGGCATAGGGAATGACTTTCATTCTCTTTCTATCTTCTGCCGTGGTCGGGCTTTGAGTCTTACTCAATTTCACATCTTGTATCACAGGCAAGAAACTATTTCTTTGACTGTTCCATTTTGAACTACTTCAAAATCTTGTCAAGGTATGTACTCATTGAAAAAACTTATCAAGCGTCTTGATCTATCTCTATAGATCTTGATGCTCAATATGTAAGCAGCTTCACCGAGGTCTTTCTTTGAAAAACTCCTTTCAAATACTCCTTTATGCTTTCCAGAAAATTCTACATTATTTCCGATCAACAATATGTCATTCACATATATTTATCAGAAATGCTGTAGTGCTCCCACTCACTTTCTTGTAAATACAGGCTTCACCGCAAGTCTGTATAAAACTATATGCTTTGATCAACTCATTGAAGCGTATATTCCAACTCCGAGATGCTTGCACCAGTCCATAGATGGATCGCTGGAGCTTGCACATTTTGTTAACACCTTTAGGATCGACAAAACCTTCTGGTTGCATCATATACAACTCTTCTTTAAGAAATCCATTAAGGAACGTAGTTTTGACATCCATTTGCCAGATTTCATAAAATGTGGCAATTTGCTAACATGATTCGGACAGACTTAAGCATCGCTACGAGTGAGAAAATCTCATCGTAGTCAACACCTTGAACTTTGTCAAAAACCTTTTTCAACAAGTCTAGCTTTGTAGATAGTAACACTACTATCAGCGTCCGTCTTCCTCTTGAAGATCCATTTATTTTCTACGGCTTGCCGATCATCGGGCAAGTCAACCAAAGTCCACACTTTGTTCTCATACATGGATCTCATCTCAGATTTCATGGCCTCAAGCCATTTCGCAGAATCTGGGCTCATCATCGCTTCCTCATAGTTCATAGGTTAACATGACCTCCAGAACAGGATTACCGTACCACTCTGGTGCAGATCTCACTCTGGTTTACCTACGAGGTTTGGTAGTAACTTGATCTGAAGTTACATGATCATCATCATTAGCTTCCTCACTAATTGGTGTAGTAGTCACAGGAACAGATTTATGTGATGAACTACTTTCCAATAAGGGAGCAGGTACAGTTACCTCATCAAGTTATACTTTCCTCCCACTCACTTCTTTCGAGAGAAGCTCCTTCTCTAGAAAGGATCCATTCTTAGCAACGAATATCTTGCCTTCGGATCTGTGATAGAAGGTGTACCCAACTGTCTCCTTTGGGTATCCTATGAAGACACATTTCTCTGATTTGGGTTTGAGCTTATCAGGATGAAACTTTTTCTTATAAGCATCGCAACCCCAAACTTTAAGAAACGACAACTTTGGTTTCATGCCAAACCACAGTTCATACGGTGTCGTCTCAACGGATTTAGATGGTGCCCTTTTTAACGTGAATGCAGCTGTCTCTAATGCATAACGCCAAAACTATAGTGGTAAATCGGTAAGAGACATCATAGATCGCACCATATCTAGTAAAGTACGATTACGATGTTCGGACACACCATTACGCTGTGGTGTTCCAGGTGGCACAAATTTGTGAAACTATTCCATATTGTTTCAATTGAAGACCAAACTCGTAACTCAAATATTTGTCTCCGCGATCAGATCGTAGAAACTTATTTTCTTGTCACGATGATTTTCCACTTCACTCTGAAATTCTTTGAACTTTTCAAATGTTTCAGACTTATGTTTCATCAAGTAGATATACCCATATCTTCTCAAATCATCTGTGAAGGTCAAAAAATAACGATACCTACCGCGAGCTTCAACATTCATCGGACCACATACATCAGTATGTATGATTTTCAACAAATCCGTTGCTCGCTCCATTATTCCGGAGAACGGTGGTTTAGTCATCTTGCCCAAGAGGCATGGTTCGCAAGCATCAAGTGATTCATAATCAAGTGATTCCAAAAGCCCATCAGCATGGAGTTTCTTCATGCGCTTTACACCAATATGACCTAAACGGCAGTGCCACAAATAAGTTGCACTATCATTATTAACTTTGCATCTTTTGGCTTCAGTATTATGAATATGTGTATCACTACGATCGAGATCCAACGAACCATTTTCATTGGGTGTGTAACCATATACGGTTTTATTCATGTAAACAGAACAACAATTATTCTCTAACTTAAATGAATAACCGTATTGCAATAAACATGATCAAATCATATTCATGCTCAATGCAAACACCAAATAACACTTATTTAGGTTCAACACTAATCCCGAAAGTATAGGGAGTGTGTGATGATGATCATATCAATCTTGGAACTACTTCCAATAAACATCGTCACCTCGCCCTTAACTATTTTCTGTTCATTCTGCAACTCCCGTTTCGAGCTACTACTCTTTAGTAACTGAACCAGTATCAAAATACCGAGGGGTTGCTATGAACACTAGTAAAGTACACATCAATAACATGTATATCAAATATACCTTTGTTCACTTTGCCATCCTTCTTATCCGCCAAGTATCTAGGGCAGTTCCACTTCCAGTGACCATTTCCTTTGCAGTAGAAGCACTCAGTTTCAGGCTTGGGTCTAGCTTTGGGCTTCTTCACGGGAGCAGAAACTTGCTTGCCATTCTTTTTGAAGTTCCCCCTCTTCCCTTTTGCCCTTTTCTTGAAACCAGTGGTCTTGTCAACCATCAACATTTGATGCTTTTCTTGATTTCTACCTTCGTCGATGTCAGCATCACGAAGAGCTTGGGAATCGTTTCCGTTATCCCTTGCATATTATAGTTCATCACGAAGTTCTAGTAACTTGGTGATAGTGACTAGAGAACTCTGTCAATCACTACCTTATCTGGAAGATTAACTCCCACTTGATTCAAGTGATTGTAGTACCCAAACAATCCGAGCACATGCTCACTGGTTGAGCTATTCTCCTCCATCTTGTAGGCAAAGTACTGTCAGAGGTCTAATACATGTTGACACCGGCATGAGTATGAAATACCAATTTCAATCTTGTAACATCTTATATGCTCCGTGGCGTTCAAAACATTTTTGAAGCCTCGATTCTTAGCCATAAAGCATGGTGCACTAAACTATCAAGTAGTCATCATACCGAGCTTTCGTCAAAACGTTCATAACATCTGCATCTGCTCCTGCAATAGGTCTGTCACCTAGCGGTGCATCAAGGACATAATTCTTCTGTGCAGCAGTGAGGATAATCCTCAGATCACGGACTAAGTCCGCATCATTGCTACTAACATCTTTCAACATAGTTTTTCTCTAGGAACATATCAAAATAAAACAGGGGAGCTAAACGCGAGCTATTGATCTACAACATAGATATGCTAATACTACTAGGACTAAGTTCATGATAAATTAAAGTTCAATTAATCATATTACTTAAGAACTCCCACTTAGATAGACATCCCTCTAATCCTCTAAGTGATCACGTGATCCATATCAACTAAACCATGTCCGATCATCACGTGAGATGGAGTAGTTTCAATGGTGAACATAACTATGTTGATCATATCTACTATATGATTCACGCTCGACCTTTCGGTCTCAGTGTTCTGAGGCCATATCTGCATATGCTAGGCTCGTCACGTTTAACCTGAGTGTTCCGCGTGTGCAACTGTTTTACACCCGTTGTATTTGAACGTAGAGCTTATCACACCCGATCATCACGTGGTGTCTCAGCACGAAGAACTTACGCAACGGTGCATACTCAGGGAGAACACTTATACCTTGATAATTTAGTGAGAGATCATCTTATATTGCTACCATCAATCAAAGCAAGATAAGATGCATAAAAGATAAACATCACATGCAATCAATATAAGTGATATGATATGGCCATCATCATCTTGTGCTTGTGATCTCCATCTCCGAAGCACCGTCATGATCACCATCGTCACCGGCGCGACACCTTGATCTCCATCGTAGCATCGTTGTCGTCTCGCCAACTTATTCTTCTATGACTATCGCTATCGCTTAGTGATAAAGTAAAGCATTACAGGGCGTTTGCATTGCATACAATAAAGCGACAACCATATGGCTCCTGCCAGTTGCCGATAACTCGGTTACAAAACATGATCATCTCATACAATAAAATATAGCATCATGCCTTGACCATATCACATCACAACATGCCCTGCAAAAACAAGTTAGACGTCCTCTAATTTGTTGTTGCAAGTTTTACGTGGCTGCTACGGGCTGAGCAAGAACCGTTCTTACCTACGCATCAAAACCACAACGATAGTTTGCCAAGTTAGTGCTGTTTTAACCTTCTCAAGGACCGGGCGTAGCCATACTCGGTTCAACTAAAGTTGGAGAAACTCACACCCGCCAGCCACCTGTGTGCAAAGCACGTCGGTAGAACCAGTCTCGCGTAAGCGTACGCGTAATGTCGGTCCGGGCCGCTTCATCCAACAATACCGCCGAACCAAAGTATGACATTGCTGGTAAGCAGTATGACTTATATCGCCCACAACTCACTTGTGTTCTACTCATGCATAAACATCTACGCATAAAACCAGGCTCTGATACCACTGTTGGGGAACGTAGTAATTTCAAAAAAATTCCTATGCACACACAGGATCATGGTGATGCATAGAAACGAGAGGGGAGAGTGTTGTCCACGTACCCTCGTAGACCGAAAGCGGAAGCGTTAGCACAAGGCGGTTGATGTAGTCGTACGTCTTCACGATCCGACCGATCAAGTACCGAACGCACGTCACCTCCGAGTTCAGCACACGTTCAGCTCGATGACGTCCCTCGAACTCCAATCCAGTCGAGCTTTGAGGGAGAGTTCCGTCAGCACGACGGCGTGGTGACGATGATGATGTTCTACCGACACAGGGCTTCGCCTAAGCACCGCTACGCTATTATCGAGGTGGATTATGGTGGAGGGGGGCACCGCACACGGCTAAGAGATCAAGAGATCAATTGTTGTGTCTATGGGGTGCCCCTGCCCCCGTATATAAAGGAGCAAGGGAGGGATAGGCCGACCCTAGAGGGGGCGCGCCAAGTGTGGGGAGTCCTACTAGGACTCCCAAGTCCTAGTAGGATTCCCCTTTCCTTTCCAGAGTAGGAGAGAAGGAAAGAGGGGGAGAGGGAGAACGAAAAGGGGGCCGCACCCCTTTTCCAACTCGGACCAGAGGGGGGGCGCGCGCCTCCTTCCTTTTGGCCTCTCTCCTCTATTCCCGTATGGCCCAATAAGGCCCAATACTTCTCCCGGTGAATTTCCGTAACTCCTCGGTACTCCGAAAATACCCCAATAACTCGGAACCTTTCCGATGTCCGAATATAGTCGTCCAATATATCGATCTTTACGCCTCGACCATTTCGAGACTCCTCGTCATGTCCGTGATCACATCCGAGACTCCGAACTATCTTCGGTACATCAAAACACATAAACTCATAATATAACCGTCATCGAACTTTAAGCGTGCGGACCCTACGGGTTCGAGAATTATGTAGACATGACCGAGACATGTCTCCGGTCAATAACCAATAGCGGAACCTGGATGCTCATATTGGCTCCTACATATTCTACGAAGATCTTTATCGATCAAACCGCATAACAACATACGTTGTTCCTTTTGTCATCGGTATGTTACTTGTCTGAGATTCGATCGTCGGTATCTTAATACCTAGTTCAATCTCGTTACCGGCAAGCCTCTTTACTCGTTCCGTAATACATCATCCCGCAACTAACTCATTAGTTGCAATGCTTGCAAGGCTTACAGTGATGTGCATTACCGAGTGGGCCCAGAGATACCTCTCCGACAATCGGAGTGACAAATCCTAATCTCGAAATACGCCAACCCAACAAGTACCTTCGGAGACACCTGTAGAGCACCTTTATAATCACCCAGTTACGTTGTGACGTTTGGTAGCACACAAAGTGTTCCTCCGGTGAACGAGAGTTGCATAATCTCATAGTCATAGGAACATGTATAAGTCATGAAGAAAGCAATAGCAGAATACTAAACGATCGAGTGCTAAGCTAACGGAATGGGTCAAGTCAATCACATCATTCTCCTAATGATGTGATCCCGTTAATCAAATGACAACTCATGTCAATGTCTAGGAAACATAACCATCTTTGATCAACGAGTTAGTCAACTAGAGGCATACTAGTGACACTCTGTTTGTCTATGTATTCACACAAGTATTATGTTTCCGGTTAATACAATTCTAGCATGAATAATAAACATTTATCATGATATAAGGAAATAAATAATAACTTTATTATTGCCTCTAGGGCATATTTCCTTCAATATCAACTATTTGATCAAGTTTGAAAATAATTAATGTGGGTTCACAATCATAGAAGGTCTCCAAGATAGTATATATATATGTATATATATATATATGTAAAGTCTCTCTTCCTTAATTATTCTTTCATGAATTTTCCGAATGACCAATGCTATGTTTGTTAAATTCCAATAGATTTTATTTCCCACACTCTCATGTGAAGTCACTACCTCCCATGAGACAAGCATATGAAGCATATATAATTTCAAATTTATGATATTAGATTCATTCAAGAATTTACTCTTAGGATATGAGTGAAGCACAATAGTAAAGGAAAAACTACTCCAAAACATATAAGTGAAGAACAAAGTGTAGTTAAGTCAATAGTTAGTTATGTAAAGATTCTCTCCAAATCAAAATTTTCAGATCTAAAGATTATATCAAACAACAAACAAAACAAGAATAAAAGGACTCCAAGAATAGCACACATCATGTGAACAAATAAAAACTTAGGCTCAAGCAAGACTAGCCGATAGTTGTTGATGAAAAAATGTGGGATGACTACCGGGGCATCCCTAAGTTTAGGTACTTGAGACTTCTTGGAATGTTAACTTGGGGAGGCTTGGGCATCCCCAAGCTTGAACTCTTGTGTCTCCTTAATTGTTCTCATATCATGGTTTTCCCTAAATCTTAAAAACTTCATCCACACAAAACTTAACAAGAACTCGTGAGATAAGTTAGTATAAATAAATTCAAAACCTTAACATTCTCTATTGTAGCAAATTACTAAAATTATAATTGAACATTGTATACTAAATGTCTCAGCATATTTAATACTCCTATCCATTAATAGAAACATTAAACAATCAAGCATATGCAAATATAATGGTAATCTGTCTAAAAAGAATAGTGTGCAAAGGATGAAGCAAAATTCATACTTATTTAACTCCAATTTTTTTGAACAATTATCGAGCAATATAAAATTTGTTATACCTACCGTGTCAAAATTTGAAGATTTTATCTCATTCTGACTTGTCAGGAAAATTCAAACAACAATAAAAAAACTTTCTGTTTTGAAACATCTACTCATAAACATACAAATTAAGCATGGTAAAGGCTATTGAGCTGCCAACAAACTTGCCATGTTCATCCATATTGTCCCCGGATCTGGAAATACAGTTCATGTGTGCTGTCAGAGAAGGATGAAGGGGACCTAGAGCTCACCAGCTAGGGGTTTAGGAGGAGCTACGATGCCCAAGCAGGCTGGCCGACTTGTCCTATGATCTGGCGAATTTTCAGGTTGAATGGCAGCCATGTTTCATTCCTCCCGGCCTTGAAGCCAGAAGGGCAGTGTTACTCCAACAAGGATTCTGCAGAGCGATCCATGGAGGTCACGCCATTCCAAGTGATTCGTCCCCGACACTGGCGTCGATTCTATCATTCGAGGAGCAGTAGGGACCCGATTGCGTTTCTCCTGTGCTGTTTGGGGTCTTTTTCGTTAGCAACAAGCATCTAGTTGTAATTTTCCGTTTCTTCAGGAAGCCACCGCTTTGACAGCATCTGGGGCCTTTGTGCCACTACCCGTGTCCCCAAAAAAACCTCAACGCTTTATCATATCCAAACACCTTATCATAACAAAATCTAGAGCGTCGGCAAAGTAACCAAATCCATGACTCTTCCTTTCCAACTACTCAGCACTTTGCTCGGTGCCCAAGTCACAAGTCTTGATCTTCGGACTTAAATAACGAATAGAATGGTGATGGTGCTTTTATGAGAAGACAAAAACTAAGAAAGTCTCACACCAATACAACTGACGATTAATATCTCTGACCAACCCATCTTGGGATAGCAGAAAAAAAAGGAACCATAGGGAATGAACCAGTGAAAACGATGAACCTCACCATGTGACATATGTGGTAAGTAATTCAAACCAATTCAAAAAAAAATAAAACGATGAACCTCTTCTCGCAAAATAAAAAAGCCGATGAACCTTGACGGCGGCTAGTGCTTTTTTTAACTTTTCATTTTAGAAACGGGTTTTTTTTAGCTTAACCAGAAACAGAGAAGAGTACTATTATTATACATTTCCTAGGCTACGGGCCACAAGCCCACAAGCCCACCTAGTATCGAAAGCTGAGCCCGGCGACGGCGTCAGGCACCTTGAAATATTCAGCCTACGCGCCCGAACGTAACCGTCCCAACCAACAGCTTTCGCTGCTCCTTTTCTCCCCGTCGCCGGAGCGCCAAGAAACCAATAACCCACCCTCCATCTCCACCGTGCAGAGCCCACCTCCTCTTCTCTGCAGCGGTCCATCTCAAGCGACCGATGGAGCAGTTCCACCACGGCCACCACGTGCGGCTGCGGAGCCGCGAGCTCGGCACGTACCTGCACGCCGACGGGGACGGGCAAGGCGTCTCCCTCCACCACCGCCGGGCGTCGATGAACGCGGCTTGGGCGGTGCACTTGTACCAGCCCCCCCACGCGCGGGTGCCGTTCCTGCTCCTCCACAGCGCCGCCTACGGCCGGTACCTCGCCGCCACGGCCGCGCCGGCGCCGCTAGGCCACCGTGGGCACCGCGTGGAGCAGCGCAGCTACAACCATCCTGAGGAGGAGGCAATGTTTTGGCTGGCCGTACGGACGGAATTCGGGGACGACGTCCTGCTCCAACACTTCAACGGCGGCAGCCTCCGCGCCAACGGGAAGTACCTCCCCTGGAACAACGGCGCCAGCGTCGGCTACATCAACGGCATCCACGACATGAGCACGATGATGCACTGGGTCGTGGAGCCCATCCTCGCCAGGGAGACCATGCCTCCCCTTCCACGTTCGACTGGGGTGAGTCCGCCATGCCCGCTTCTTGATTCTTCCCGGTCGAATTTGCGCGAGCTGGGTTCTTGGATTGGATGTCGTTAACATGCATCGGAATATGACCGCGGAGATCGCAAATCCTGTTAATTTCATTCGCCTGGGAGCAATTCTTGGCTCTGTTCTTGCCAAATTTGCGCTTTCTTTGGCTTCCGCGTCTCAAATTCGCATTTGACCTCCTGATAATGTTGGGACTTGGGACTCGAACTGCAGCTTACCCTCCCCACCGCCACCATGTTGCTATCGCGGGAGATCGTGTACATTTGGCGGGACATCCACGGGGACCCCATCACCGCCGGCTGGCACATGTTCAGGGGGAGATCCGTCTTCCGCCTGAGGGAGGAGCTGGCCAGGCTGCTGAATGCCGTCCAAGTCTTGGGCGTCGCCGACCTCGTCATGTGCCTCCCCACACGTGATGGCCGGCTTTTCCCACTCCTCGTCGACCTGCCCAGCAACCGCGAGAGCTTCCACATCGTCGTCGTCGTCGCCGGGACGCCTCGTGAGAGCCCCTTCATATCCTCAGCTTCCTAACTCTTCTCCTTTGGCAAGAAAAGCACTAGTCTAGAACTTGTCTGGATGTTTTGGGTTTCATTTCAGTTGAATGCTAATATGCCCGTGCTTGGAAAACAGTGTTCAAATCGAAACTAGTAGTCTGAAAAACAGTTTACTTGCTGAAACTTTTTCTGCTAATCTGTTTCAGTTAGGAATCTAAATTTCTGTAGGATTAGGATCTGAACTGCTGTAGGATTATACGTAGATATCAGTAAAAGTTGTTGAATCAAATCAGCAGGTGTTCATCAGGCACGACATTATGCTAGAAGGTTGTCTGAAGCTGGTTTGTTGGGTGAAAATCATTTCATGTCTAAAATCCACACTGAACCATGATATGGAAACTATTGGTTTTGATGCCACTGTGCTTCGATTCAGATGATTCAGTTGTTCGATTTAATATAGTACCATATATATGCCGCTAGTGGAAAACTTCTGAACTTAAAAACCCAAATCAGTTTGGTCTGCCTAGTTCAGATTCACAGAGAAGATAATGATTTCTGTTTTTCAGCCTACTGTAACTGTTTCGAGTAACACATTACACTGTTTTGAGGTTTTGTACATCTGCTTTCTTTTTTTATCTTCTTATTTAAATTTGTTGCAGTACTTGTGACACACGATGCCTAACTGCTTAACTATTTTTCTGCTAATTCAGCCCACGCGGCGCTGCGGTATGCGGATGTCGATGCAGAGTAGAGAGATACCCCTACAAGTTGCCTTCCTGTCCACTTCTTCTGAAGTGTCGTGGCCTCGGAGACACGATGACATTAGAACCCAGTTCCTTCCGTTGAGATATGGGTTCAGGAAAGCCCAGCAGTTGTTGTGTTTCTACTAGCTAGCTAAACTGAGTTTGCTCTCCTGACAGTAAGAAACCTACTTGCGTTGGCATCACGGTTCTAGAATCCAAAAAATGTTTGAACAATGATGCAGTGACATTAGTCTGTAATGTGTTGACAATGGCCACTACTTTAACTCTGCTAGCTGCATTTTCTTTTAGATGACACACAGATGTGGCGGTGCCTTCTCTATTTTTTCTGCGTGCGTGGTATATTTGATTCCACCTATGGTATTTTTTTAAAATAAATTCAGGTTGTATCCCAAAATGCTGTAAGAATACATTACATTGTTCTTTTACGTGTGCATGATAACTTCAGACATTTTGTTTATCTCTCTCTCTATCCCTCATGTTTCGCTTTATTTTCAGGTTATGTCCCCCAGCGTCTTAAATGTATAATTCGCTCAGAAGACAAATTCAACTATTCTTGCAACTAATATATTGATCTGACGAGCGTACAATTTCAGCGAGAATGGGAGAACCACCGACGAATGACATACGAAAGTAACAAAGCTTTTGATTCAGGGCGTGTCGAGTATCGATCGATCCATCGATCTTGTTTGAAAACAATTCGATAGTACATCGCTGTCATCGTCGTTGCCAACTTGCGGCTGTTGTTTACAGCAGTAGTTATTACTCTGCTCAACCAGTTGTGTGAGATACAGATTGGTCGAGAGCTATATAGAGCAGATATTGCTCTGCTCAACCAGCTGTGTAAGATACGGATTGATTTCCTTAGATGGAAAACTAATTCTACATGCGAACTGGATGTATCAAACAAGGCATAAGACAGCTGCGCATCGTTTGGAAGAAGAGGAATTAACTAAGTAGGAATTTAGAGTTCTGGCAATTGTTGCAAAATTCCTTTGTTCCAAATAAAGGGGTAGCATAGTTTTGGGATACTGGTTACCCTTGAGAATGGCATTTTTACGTTTTGATGATCAGATGTGTGCAATATGACCATGAAATTTCATAACTATATTATTACAAAACATCATCCAGTTACAAAATCATCAGAGTAGCTAAGCTGGAGATAGGATAAAAAGCTGCGCATTTGGATCTAGTATTGAAAACCTAACACTTGGAGCAAGCTAAGACCGAGAAGTAAAACGACCTGGAGCAGAAAGCTAAGCATTGAGAGTGAGCTAGGAGCAGAAAGCTAGGAATTTAAGCTGGCTCTTATTTGGAAACAAGAATCTGGTGTTGAATCTTTGAGTGGCACTCTAGTTTGGTGGGCATCCTGGATCACTTGATGATCCATTCAGACCACCTCTTGGTGCCTATTTATCCTCCTTTTTCTAGTCGGCTAGAAACGTTCCAATGACCACCTGCGAACAAAAATTCAAAGTATTAAGACAAAGCACAAGGTTCTCCCTAGCAATAGATGTGTATTTCGTAAAGCTATGTCATTTTCCAAATAAGCTACATATAAAAAGAAACACATAATGATTTTACATAGGACTATTAATATGTATAGAATGTAAATTATATGGCAGAACATTGGTTTCACAGTATTCCAAATATAGGAAGCACATATAGCTTTTAATTACTTCAAAAAACAGAGCAAGATGCAGTGAGAGCTATTAACATACTACTCCCTCAGTCCTAAAATAAGTGTCTCAACTTTGTACTAACTTTAGTACAAAGTTTTACTGAAAACTTGAGACACTTATTTTGGGACAGAGGGAGTATGATATAAAGATCTTTGTCTTTTAGAAACATGTTACTCCCAGTGAAAGATGGTAACCTGAACAGGTGAAGCTGCAATCAGAGGTCCTGCTGACCCGCCGCCGAAGACGCGGCAATCGGGACTGGAAAACGAAATACCCAATCCACCCTTTCGAGAGCTCAGTTCATTAGTTTTGGATGGCAAATACAAGCCAGACAAAGAGAGGATGCGAAAACAACCCTGCATATTGAGTGCACATAATTAGATATTGTTCAGATTTGGAAACAAATCTAGAGGTCAAACAACAACATTTCCTTTACAGAAAACCAGAACTACAAAACGGTGTGTTTTGATTGAAATATGATGGTAAAGAAAATAATTATAAAAGAAAGTAACTACTGCCCACATTTCAGTTTTCCTTATTGTTCTCTAGTTTGGCTGGACCTTAAGTGTATTTCTGAAGCACACCAGCAAAAAGGGATTATCTAATGTACAGTTTCCAAGCTAAAACAATGGAG
Organism: Triticum aestivum; assembly: GCF_018294505.1. Classification (NCBI taxonomy): domain Eukaryota; kingdom Viridiplantae; phylum Streptophyta; class Magnoliopsida; order Poales; family Poaceae; genus Triticum; species Triticum aestivum. Next base: position 87,010,135 of record NC_057814.1, read on the forward strand.
CGAACCTCATAAACGACCCTTTCATAAGGAGAATTTGCGTGCCGCAGTGTCACATTGCGCACAACACCATGGGCAGAGAAGATATGAACTGAAACCATGGATCCATTATTAGTATCTTTTTTAAAGGAACCATTTCAAGTAGATATTTTATTAGCTAGTATCTAGATACTAATATACTATGATAAATTGTTGTTAGAGCAC
>NC_057814.1:87010539-87069903 GCF_018294505.1 Triticum aestivum
GGTGTGGTACAAATTACCTCTCCACCTTGGACTGTGATAACCTTAGGAATTAATCCAGTCGCAGCAGGCCCTACAAAAAAAATCCATTTTCAGTTTAGAAACGGGAAATGTACTTAATGTTGGCAAACTGAATATAACATTGGTCTGAACTAAACTAATATGTAACATCCTACAAATATAATTTCAAAGCTCCGGTCATACTTCTGGAGGGAATAACAACACAATATGAATGATTGCATGCAATGAAATAACACCTATACGATATTTTAATACTTTTAATGCATTCACAAAAAAGCTCTGTTTTTATGACAAACAAGTGGCAACCCTTACTGAATAGTCGACATGGATAATTCCATGCTTGTCAGACTCTGGTCAGCCTGCGGTGGTCATTTGTATATACGAATATTAGGACTAAAATACCACCATATCCATCTATGCACCTTTTGCTACTCTACTTGCGATGATGGCATGAGCTCTAAGTGCAAGCAAGAACACTATATACCTGGTACTGCCATCTGTCGCTGCTTCTTGCTAGCCATGGAGCTCGGCGGCCATATCCTCGTCTGCTTAACTGGATGTGTTCCATGCTCTACAGGTGGTGGTGGTGGTGGTGGTGGCAGTGGTGGTAGCGGTGATGGCAGTGCTGGTGACGCATGGGGGCTCCCAGCGCCCAGGCGCAATCCCGACGTGGAGTTCGAGGGTAGAGCAGGTGTCGGGGGAGCAGCGACACCAGTAGGATATGGCGTCCGGAAGATAGTTGGCGGCATGGTGCCATCCGGGTTGAACTTTCGCGGGCGGCCACGCTTCCTCTTGGGTGGCTCAGAGGTCACACCCATGGCGTGCGCGTGCTCAGTGCCGGCCACAGGCCCGGACGGGCGTGGTGCAGAGTAGTAGGAAGCTCCACCTTGGTGGGCAACGGTCAGGTGAGCGGCAACGATGCGTTGTGGCTGAGGCTGGAGTGGGCTCCTGCTCATGCCTGCGCCATACTTCGTCTCACCCGCTCCAGACGACATGGCTCCTTTCATTTCGTCTCAGAAGAACAACACCAACAAATAACACAGACGCAAACAAATAGAAATCTCCCCTCCAAGTGACCGGGCAAACTACTCCATCCCTAACACATGAGAAATACTAGGGATTAGCACAACGAATAGCCTTCAGATTCCGCATGTATTTCCATGAACTACTAAAAAATTGAACAAACCTATTCAAGAAGATTGACTTCAAAGATAATTTTTTTTAAATTGAAGTCTACAACAAAATGAAGAGCCACAGGAGGATTCAGAATGGACAAAAGAATATGCATAATCCCATTGCTTATATAGGGCAGGGGGCTGGATGAGTTTTCAAGGAGGACCCTACAAAGACATAGAATTCACATGAACTACTCACAATAATCTTTCGTCACTTTTGTGGTCTTGACATTAGAGTTTATGATTATCATGTAGTCCAGGGGGCCTAGTGCATTATTTCTAAGAAGATATTTGTTTTTGATCTATTACGTGGTATTTTATTTTCCGGATGCCTACATATGTATCAACTACGTCTGTCCTTAGAAAATTTTCGAATTTTCTTGAGTGTTCATCATGGATGTGTTCAGATGATGTGCTCTTTTTTTCTCCCTGATTTTTTTCCTCATTTAATGTGTCCCATTTTTTATATTTATAATCATTTTTCCATGTTTGGATTTTATTTATTGTCACGCCATCTTTGGATTTTTTTCTTTCTATTTTCACTTTTTGTTGTGTCATATTCGGATTTTTATTTATTCATATTTTATCTTTGGACCTTTCATTTAATGTTATTACATTCATGGAATTTCATGTAATTTTATGCCATTTTGGAATTAATCTAATGATATGCCATTTTTAAATTTTCATTTAATGATATGCCATTTATAAATTTTATTTAATGTTATGCCATCTTTGGAATTCATTTAATGATATGCCATTTATAAATTTCATTTCATGCTATGAGATCTTTGGAATTTCATTTAATATTATGATTTATTTGGATTTTCATTATTGTCGCGCCATATTTGGAATTTTTTTAAGTTGTTTTCTATTTCAATTTATTGTTGTGCCATATTTGGATTTTATTTATTGATATGCCATATTTTGATTTTTCATTTAATGTGATGCCATCTATGGAATTGCATTTAATGTGATGCCATCTATGGAATTTCATTCAATGTTGTGCCATCTATGGATTTCATTTATTGTAATGCCATAGTTGGAGTTCATTTTATGATATGCCATTTATAAATTTTAATTTAATATTCTGCCATCTTTCGAAATTCATTAATATTATGCCATGTTTGGTTTTTATCTACTATTATCTCATCTTTGGATTTTCATTTAATTTCATATTGTCTTTTTTGCGGGTGAATGTCATATTGTCTTTGGGTTTTCATTTCTTACGATCCCATCTTCGGATTTTCATTCATGATTTTACCATTTTTGGATTTCAATGTATCCATGTGTTTGAGTCTACGAGCTTTTCAAATGAATCATCTTTGGAGGGGTTTGGTAAGTGTGCACTGGCGCCAATGTTAGAGATGAGATGGTTTGGGTTCCAAATGATCAGATTTTTTTCATAGTAATTGCATCTTCATTGACTAAAAGACACGGTATTGGTAAGACCACACTAAAAATTGCAAAATAAGCTAGGAGAAGACAAGTATAGCAGAAATTTTGTAGGAAAAACTCCAAGGAAAAATACAGTTAGGGGCCATGGGTCCTTTCACACACCAAATCCGACTACTACCACCAACCTTGGTCTTCGTTGAGGTGCTCACTGGAAGAGAAGCGAAGCCTCCACCATTGCCAAAATTAGGGAATTACCATCACCAATGAGGCTTTGAGAGACCAAGAATAGGCACACCATAAGAAATGATGCACATGTCACCGTGACACACTTGTTGGGGAACAACCTATGTTAACCTGGATCGGGACCGACCACATTTCGTGGATGATATAGTGGAATATTACTAGATCCATCTTCTTTAAACCACCGCCCCTATACAAACCCATGATTGATTTTTCTCACTTGCTAGTCTCTTAGAGGCAAAAAAATCCATTAAGAAATGGAAAAAAATCGCGTTACCTGGAGTAGACGATGAGTCGAGGAGGCAACCAGATCTTGAACATCATTATGATGAGGAAGAACAGAGGCAAAATTATCAGACACCCTAATTGCTTTCATGCTTCAGAACAAAACCTAAGGATTCCTCCCTATACTTGCAAGGAGAGATACATGGTTCCCCTCCCCCTTCGGTCGCCACAAGGTCGATGCTAGGGATAGAACCAGGATTTTGGTGGAATTCACCAAGGGGTCAACTCCTTATCACATTTTATCTAGGGAGCAAGAGAGTGAACCCGAGTTTTCATGACAAGAAATGGACGAAGAAGGCACGGCATGATCTCACCCAATGGATCGCCGGTGCAATTGGTTGTATCGTCAACATCGACATTCCAAGTTTTAAAAGATTGAAAACAATGGATGGAAACACATAAAATGCAAGAATTGGATTTGGTATGTTTTCCAGTGCTTTAGAAAACCCTCTATGACAGACCTATTTCAATTATTCATTATCCTCCAATTTACTCTTCAACACCTCTATGAAAGGCCATCACAATAAAGATTGTATGAACATAAAGATGAAAAAAATAGGAGAGAACTCACCGAGTTTGTGGTTGTCGATGAGACTAGAGGCAGTGTCCTTTAACTCCATAATATGTTCATCATTGATCTGATCCGCCATGGGATTAGCCATCTTAGACTCAAAGACGTAATCATCACCGAATCGATCCTCCATGAAATCATTAATCAGATCTCCGCGACTATCTACCATGTGGTCATCCACCCTGCCCTCACAGCCATGGTTGTAGGTTGACCTACTTAGCACAGGCATAATAAACTAAGAGAGTGGATGCTCTGAAAATTCGACGAAGAAGTGAGTTCACTACAACTTTGATAGAAGTGGAGGTGATGTCGTGGATAGGAATGAGATGGAGATATTATATAGAGAAGGGAAAGTTTGTGATGAGGCTTGAGGGGAGAGGCTAGGTTTGAGGAACCATCCAGGGGTAAGCGGCGAGGCTTTTTATAGTGCTTGGTAGGCGGTGGTGTCAATTAATTTTTTGTGAGAAATACTAAATATATGACATGGTACTATGGTAGTAAGGCGGAATCCAACACGAGTTTTGTGTCGACTCCCTAATGGGTAGTTGGGTCTGACATTGCGTCACGTGCGTGATAAGTTTCATGACTGTTGGTGATATGCCAATTTGGGCCCCTCCTCACAGCACTCACGGCCCAAGCAAGTCAACTGAACTCATGATCCAGATCCTCCAGGAGTCCTGGCCCAAAAATATAAATGGCCAAAAGAACTACCTTTGAAGACCATCAATAAAGGAGAAACCAAGGTGTGCCAAGCCAAGAGATCATAAGAGTAGGGTAAGGACCAACCGAATGAAGGTCAAGCCGTATCCGACTAGGATACACAGGGGAGGAAGGCAGGTATAAATACCAGAGTGCCAAGACTAGGAGGGACAACTTCTACTTTTACATCCAAGAGGATGGGGTCGAAGACCTAGTTTAGACCTAGATTAGATCCAATCTTGGACACACCCCATCGAGTCGGCCACAAAAATTTCTAGCGACTTAGTGTACAAGTTGTTGGACCCCCACATTGTACTCATTGATATCTACAATTCCAAACAAGAAGGACTAGGGTTGTTACTTGATACATCTCCAACGCATCTATAATGTTTGATTGTTTCATGCTATTGTATCATCAATCTTTTATACTTTATGTGCCATTTTATATCATTTTTGGGAACAAACCTATTAACTCAGTGCCCAGTTCTAGTTTCTGTTTTTGCCTCTTTCTTTGTTTCACAGAAAAACCATACGAAACGAAGTCCAAACATGATGAAACTTTACAGTGATTTTTTCTGGACCAGAAGAGACCCTAGAAACTTTGGGGGTGCAGATGACCTACGAGTGGACCACAAGCTCACACGTGCACCCCTAGTGCAACTTGATCTAGTGGGCCCCTCGGAGGTCTCCCTGACCTAATTCCAGCGCTATAAATTCCATAAAATGAAGAAACCCCAAGAGCGAGACCCAAAACAATTTTATTGCCACCTCAAGCCTCTATTCTTCCAAGATCCCATCTACAGGCCTCCGACGGTACTCTGCCAAAGGAGGAATCGATCATGGAGGCCATCTTCATCAACCTTGTTGCCTGCATATGACGATGTGTGAGTAGTTCCAACAGGACCTACGGGTCCATAGCAGTAGCTAGGTCTCTCGCTCTCTCCCTCTCCCTCTCTCTCTCTCTCTCTGTGTGTGTGTGTGTGTGTGTGTGTGTGTGTGTGTGTGTGTGTGTGTGATCTTCAATACAATGATCTCATGGAGATCCATTCAATGTAATCTTTGTGGTGTGTTTGTTGGGATCCGATGAATTATGGGTTTATGATCAGATTATTCATTGAAAGTAATTGAGTCTTTTCTGAGATTTATTATGTGTGATTTTGTAGCCTTGTATTTCTCTCTGATCTATCTATATCCTTTAGCCAATTAGATTGATTTATCTTTAGTGGGAGAGGTGCTTGGTAGTAGGTTCAACCTTGTGATGTCCTTACTGTGTGATAGGAGGAGTTGCAAGGCACATATTTGTATTGCTGCTAATAAGGGTAAAACGACAGGGTTCGAACATATTATTTGGTCTTACTTTGTCTATATTATGTCATCATGCTCCAAGCATCACTCTGTTTGTTATGAACTTAATACATTAAGATGCATGCTGGATATTGGTCAAGGGGTGGAGCAATAGTAGTAGATGCAGATGGATGTCGGTCTACTTGTCTCAGACGTAATGCCTATATATTGATCATGCCATGAGTATCATCATAACTATGCACTATTCTATGAATTGCCCAACAGTTATTTGTCTACCCAGGGTTGTTATGCTGATGAGAAAGATGCCTCTAGTGAACTCTTTGGTGCCAGCGTCCATTCACTTCATATGTACTAAAACCTTAAAAATTAGTTGCTATCGTTTATTTTCTTTTGCAATTTATCTATCTATCACTACAAGAACTAATCCTTGCAATTAACGAGTACAAAGAGATTGACAACCCTCTTGCCCATGTTGGGTGCAAGTATTTGTTTTTGTGTGTGTGTGTGTGTAGGGACTGTTGATGTTTTTTTGCGTGAGTCTCCTACTGGTTCAATAAACCTTGCTTCTTAACTAAGGGAAATACTATCTGCTACTATACTACATCACCCTTCCTCTTTGGGGGAATCCCAACGCCTATCACAAGTAGCATTACTCACATTGTGGGATCCCAAACCTGGGTAAAATTGTCTCTAATGTCTATGTGGTTACTTGAGGTTCTGTCCTATTGTCACACAAATCCACATACGTTACTGTATTGTTCTGGTACTTTGCAATACACCGTCGGCAGTTGGCACCGACTATTGGGACCTTCATGATATCAAATAAGATATATGGAATGATGCTGGAAGCATCAATACCCTCTTCTTCATCAGCACCATTGATGCCTTCCAAAGGAACGGAGTTGCCTCACCCCTACCCTCAAATGGATTTACACTAACACCTCCGATCAAAGGGACGATCGGGCAATGCAATATGAAGCCTCGAGGGAAGGCAGACATCACATATGACAATTGCTCGGTGTGTCATAAGTGGGGAGGATATACACCAACCACGAGACTAGGAGGGATCTTAAAGTGAGCAAGAAAGATGTCCTACTCGCTTAAGAACGGGCCATCACGACCCTATGGGTAAATGTCCCCATGCACTACAAGAATTATGTCAACTTGTGACCTTCTGTCAGTGACCCTGGAAGGAATGGTCGTAAATCCATGACCATTTGAGAACAATTGGTCATAAGTTGTTCGGGGGGCTCCAAACCCTAAACCATAACGACCACTTTTGTCAGAAAGGTCGTAATTTTCTTACACGAAATGGTCGTAAAGCAGACAACATTGGTCCGCTGCCTTATTTCTAGCTGACCACGACCAATATAGATGGTCATAGCCTTGTAAATTGTGGTGCATTGCTATGACTAGGTGCCACCTCATCAATTTTTCCTATGTGTCATGTACATGTGTCAATTTTTGCATATGTGTCATGTCCACGTGTCAAATTTTTCCCTAGGTTGTGAAGCAGCCTACATTTCTGTCATTCCCAAAATTCCCAAAAAATTTGGGCACTCTTTACTATCCAAACCATTATGTCATGAAAAAATTCAGCTCCAGTTGCCTCGTAAATCTTCCTCAACAAATTTTCAAATTTATGTTCATCTAGAACTGTTGTGAAGGAAGTACTAGCTAGGCATATCCTAATGAGTTGAATTTTTGCCACATCTTCTATATGCCCAAATCATAGCTCTCCACAAAATTTGTAGGTGTAGGTGTTTGTGTCGTCTAACCCTGAATGTGTTCCATCCATGATGTTCCAGGATGATGGTTCAACTTCATGGCAGAAGAGGAAGAAGCATTTCTTCATTCTGATCAATTCCGGCATGCCAATATACTCTCGGTAAAGTCACTTAGGAAGAGGAATTCATGGCAGAGTTTATCAGGAATTGCTGCAGTTTCTCAGGTAAAACCATAACATCACATTTCTTTCGTCTTGTGCAACTTCTAGGTATGGAGATGAGCACATGTTAGCTAGGTTTTCTGCTACACTGTAAGCGATCGTTTCTTTTGTTGAGAACAGGTATGCAATCCGCTTTTGCTGATTGGAATGATTAGTGTCCTTAGCCCTTACCTTTGAGCTGTACTGAAATTTACTTTTGGTTTTTTTTCCTTTTTATCCAGTGGCGATCATATCAAATTTGTGAGAGCTAGAAAACATCAGGTCAGATGGCCTTCCTTGTCCAAAATATACTCCGTTCTTGTAATCTTACTTCAGGAGAATGCACGACCCTGAACAATCAGACACCACTAGCATGGGCATTTCACAGGAAAACCCTTTTATGTATTTTAATCTTACTTCAGGAGAATGGCTTCCCCATCTCTGTCTACAACAGGACGACCTCCAAGATCGATGAGACTGTTCAACGCGCCAAGTTAGAAAGGCTTCCCCATCTCTGTCTACAACATTTGTGAAAGTGTGAATCGTGCTGCTGGTTTCCAGATGTGACTTGGATACGCAGAGGATCAAATCCAGTGATAAATGGGGATACCCTATATTTCCTGCTTACTATTTAGAGGTGTCTGCTGATAATTTGAGGATGCTTTATATATGTCCCAAGATGTCCTTATGCAATACCTCATATGATAACATGACCTGAATTAGGACTATTAGCTCCTTTACTTGCTCTGGTTTGGTTAAGACTGATGATGCTTGCTACCTCGTGAGCATGCGTTGGTTTTCCCTTGAAGAGGAAAGGGTGATGCAGCAAAGTAGCGTAAGTATTTCCCTTAGTTTTTGAGAACCAATGTATCAATCCAGTAGGAGACAACGCGCAAGTCACCTAGTACCTGCACAAACAATCAAGAACCTTGCAACCAACGCGATAAAGGGGTTGTCAGTCCCTTCATGGCCACTCGCAAAAGTGAGATCTAATAAAGAGAGTAAAGTAAATATTTTTGGTATTTTTGTTGTATAGATTGGAAAGTAAAGATTGCAAAATAGTAAACAAGATGGATGTAAATAAAGAGATGCAATATAATAAGAAAGAGACCCGGGGGCCATAGGTTTCACTAGTGGTTTCTCTTGAGATAGCATGTATTACGGTGGGTGAACAAATTACTGCCGATCAATTGATAGAAAAGCGCATAGTTATGAAGATATCTAAGGCAATGATCATGAATATAGGCATCACATCCATGTCAAGTAGACCGAAACGATTCTGCATCTACTACTATTACCCCACACATCGACCGCTATCCAGCATGCATCTAGAGTATTAAGTTCATAAGAACAGAGTAACGCATTAGGCAAGATGACATGATGTAGAGGGATAAACTCAAGCAATATGATATAAACCCCATATTTATATCCTTGATGGCAACAATACAATACGTGCCTTGCTGCCCCTACTGTCACTAGGAAAGGACACCGCAAGATTGAACCCAAAGCTAAGCACTTCTCCCATTGCAAGAAAGATCAATCTAGTAGGCCAAACTAAACCGATAATTCGAAGAGACTTGCAGAGATATCAAATCATGCATATAAGAATTCAGAGAAGAACCAAATAATATTCATAGATAATCAAGTTCATAAATCCACAATTCATCGGATCTCGGCAAACACACCGCAAAAGAGTATTACATCGAATAGATCTCCAAGAACACCGAGGAGAACTTTGTATTGAGAATCAAAGAGAGAGAAGTAGCCATCTAGCTGATAACTATGGACCCGAAGGTCTGTGGTAAACTACTCACGCTTCATCGGACAGGCTATGGTGTTGATGTAGAAGCCCTCCGTGATCGATTCCCCCTCCGGCAGATCGCCGGAGAAGGCCCCAAGATGGGATCTCACGGGTACAGAACGTTGCAGCGATGGAAAAGTGGTTTCGTGGCTCCCCCTGATGTTTTTAGGGTATAAGAATATATATAGGCGAAGGAAGTACGTGAGTGGAGCTACGAGGGGCCCACGAGGGTGGGGGGCGCGCCCTCCTGCCTCGTGGCCGCCTCGTTGTGTCTCCGACTTCATCTCCAAGTCTTCTGGTTTGCTTTCGGTCCAAGAAAGATCATCGCGAAGGTTTCATTCCGTTTGGATTCCGTTTGATATTCCTTTTCTGCGAAACACTCAAATAGACAAAAAAAATAGAAACTGGCCCATTAAACATCCAAAATAGATAATATAATAGGATGGAACAATAAAAAATTATAGATACGTTGGAGACGTATCAAGCATCCCCAAGCTTAATTCCTGCTCGTCCTCGAGTAGGTAAGTGATAAAAACAGAATTTTTGATGTGGAATGCTACCTATGATAACTATCAATGTAATTTTCTTTATTGTGGCATGAATTTTCAGATCGGAAAGATTAAAAAAATTTAATATTGATATAAAAATAATAATACTTCAAGCATACTAACAAAGTAATCATGTCTTCTCAAAATAACATGGCCAAAGAAAGCTATCCCTACAAAATCATATAGTCTGGCTATGCTCTATCTTCATCACACAAAATATTTAAATCATGCACAACCCCGATGACAAGCCAAGCAATTGTTTCATACTTTTGATTTTCTCAAATTTTTTCAATGTTCAAGCAATACATGAGCGTGAGCCATGGACATAGCACTATAGGTGGAATAGAACGGTGGTTGTGGAGAAGACAAAAAGGAAGAAGATAGCCTCACATCAAATAGGCGTATCAACGGGCTATGGAGATGCCCATCAATAGATATCAATGTGAGTGAGTAGGGATTGCCATGCAACGGATGCACTAGAGCTATAAGTTTATGAAAGATCAAAAACAAACTAAGTGGGTGTGCATCCAACTTGCTTGCTCACGAAGACCTAGGGCATTTTGAGGAAGCCCATCATTCTATAATGAAAAATTCCCAGTACTATATGAAATTGGAAACATAGGAGACTCTCTATCATGAAGATCATGGTGCTACTTTGAAGCACAAGTGTGGTAAAAGGATAGTAGCATCGCCCCCTCTCTCTTTTTCTCTCTTTTTTTTATTTGGGCCTTCTCCTTTTTTATGGCTTATTTTTTCGTCCAGAGTCTCATCCCGACTTGTGGGGGAATCATAGTCTCCATCATCCTTTCCTCACATGGGACAATGCTCTAATAATGATGATCATCACACTTTTATTTACTTACAACTCAAGAATTACAACTCGATACTTAGAACAAAATATGACTCTATATGTCTGCCTCCGGCGGTGTACCGGGATGTGCAATGAATCAAGAGTGACATCTATGGAAGAATTATGAAGGTGGCTTTGACACAAATACGATGTCAACTACATGATCATGCAAGGAAATATGACAATTGTCGGCGTTTTGGGAACGGGGGTCCCCAGACTTTCCTGCCTGCGGCCCACGGCGTGGCTGTGCTAGCAGGCCTGTACGGCCCATCTTCATCAACAAGGCATTCGAGACCCTCGCGAGGGGCCAAGCCTCGCGAGGCGGACGACGCAAGACCTCCTCAGGAGCAGCCTCGCCAGGCAGGCTCACGAGGGGCAGAGAGATCAATGCAAGGCAAACCTCGCGAGGCCCTCGTGACGTGAGCCATGACGATCGAGACCAGGCGGGCGTGAGGCGGGCGCCAGCGTGCGCATCGTCCTCGTTTCCTCTTTGGTGCTAAAGGGGAAGCGCAGGCGCGGAGTACCGAGGCATGAAGCAAAGGTTTCCATATCGGTGCAACGAGACCAAGACTAGTAGGACGACAAGACGGAGGTCACCATGGAGCCCAAGGCGGCGTCACCACCAGAGCCTTTCGTAGGCGAAGACCGCTTTTGTCAGGATAAGCTGCACTAGCTGTCCCCTTTCAAATTGGCCGTTGTTGGCTCCCTTCCGCTCAATATTTGGGGAGAGGACCAGGGCCTATATAAGTAGAACTAGCCACCACAGTAGAGGGAGAACTCATTCAGAGGCATGTCACCCACGCAAGTTCACCAAGCACAAGAGCACCTCAACCTCAGGAGGCTGTTCATCCCCTTGTACTGTTCATCATCAGCCGAAGAGGCAATCCACCACTACCACACTGGAGTAGAGTATTACACCACATCGGTGGCCCGAACCAGTATAAATCTTGTGTCTTTATGTGTTGCGAGTTCGTCGAGTTCGTTCGCGAGATCTTAGCGAGCTAGGGCGTGGATCGGTAGGGAGGAAATCTTCGCGCGCACCCCAGTGTTCGAACCATGAGGGTTTTGCCGGAACCCGTGATCCGACATTTGGCGTACCAGGTAGGGGTGCGCCGAAGCTTCCTTCCGTCGCTCCGCGCCCCGTTGCTTCACCGTCTCCATGGCGGACGCTCGTCGCGCTCGTGCTGAGCACCGGGCTGCCCTCGCCGCCCGCGTCGCTCAGACGACCCCCGTCGGCGGGCCACCTCGTCGTTCCCCGTCGCCTGCCGCGAACGTCGCCACTGGCCCGGCGGGGAACGAGCAGCAAGCTTCCTCGCTGCACCCCTCGGTGCGGCGGGATGGCCGCACCGCCACTCCATCGCTGACCCCGGCTGGTTCTTCGTCCCATGCACGTCACGCTCCCATGGACGCGCGGGCCGCGCTCCTCATGGCGCACAAGCTCGTGCGCTACCGCCCGGTCGACGGCCTCTACAAGGACTGGCTCGACCGCATCGCCGAGCTCGTCCGCGCCGCAGGGGGCTCCCCTACACCGTCCCTCTCTCTGTGTCAACCTCCGCCAGCCACGGGCGACGTGGCCCACGGAGCATCTCCACCACCTCTGCATCAAAATGGCGCCTTGGCGCCATGGCGCGCAGCTCCACGACACGACCCACCGCGTCCAGCACCTGCGCGTGAAGAGAGAAGCTGTCAAGAAGTCCCTCCGCCGCAAGAAAACGCTCAGCCACTCCTCGCACCACCGCGCCAGGATTGTTTGGCGCGGCAAGGCCCCGCGCCGCTTGCCGTGGTGGCGTGTGAGCACCAAGGCCAAGCTGCACCTCCAAGGCGGGCCCGGTGACCACGGCCGGCCGCCGCGCCTTCACCCCCGAGCTGCGTAGCGTCGCCTAGCCGGGCAAGTTCAAGCCGGATCTACCTCCTCGCTACGACGGCACCCCGACCCCACAGAGTTCTTGCAGCTCTACGAGCTGAGCATCGAAGCGGCCAGCGGCGACGAGAAAGTCATGGCGAACTGGTTCCCTATGGCTCTCAAGGATGGAGCCCGCTCCTGGCTCCTGAACCTGCCCCCAGGCTCGATCTCCTCCTGGGACGAGATGCACAACCGCTTCGTCGCGAACTTCCAGGGGACTCGCGACCACCCGCCGGCCGCGGGTGACCTGCGCCGCGTCAAGCAGCAACCAGGAGAGACCCTCCAGAAGTACATCCAGTGCTTCAACAACGTCCGCCTCGAGATCCCCAAGGTGACGGACGAGGCCATCATCTCCGCATTCTCAGATGGCGTCCGTGACATCAAGATGAAGGAACAGATCGCTATCCACGAGGAGCTATGCACGTCTCTGGAGTTGTTCAACCTGGCGACCAAGTGCGCAAGAGCTGAGGAGGGGCGCCTCTCGCTCCTCGAGCTCCCAGCTGCAGATCCGGAGGAGAAGAAAGCCAAGGCCAAGGACGTGAAGCGCAAGGGAGCAGCCGTGCTTGCGGCGGAACCGGACACCAAGCGCGACAGAGACCAGCCTGAGTCATCCAAGAGCAGCCGACCGTTCTGCGCCTTCCACAACCTGAATACCCACAACACCAGCGACTGTCAAGAGCTCAGAGCCATTCGCGAAGGACACTTCGGTCAACGCCCCGAGCGCGGCGACCGGGGCTACGGCCGAGGAGGAGGACGTGGTGGCGGACGCTGGGACGACCGTGGCCCACGCCAGGAGTGGCGCGACCGGCCTCGTGAGGACCGCTGGCAGGATAAACCTCGCGAGGGCGCCTTGAGGGATCAGCCGCGTGAGGATCGTCCTCAAGGCAACGCTGGACTCCTTCCGCTGCCGCCACAACCAAGAAGAATGACGACCACCATCAAGACGAGGGGGCTGGGGGCCTCCAGGAGCCGCGTGCCATCGCCTGCATCTTGGGCGGAGCCCAGGCCCCAGCCTCGCAGCGTATCTTCAAGCAGTCTGCTCGTGAAGTGAATGCGGTCCTCCCCAAGCTTGAGGCCACACGCCCGCTCAGATGGTCCCAGTGCCCCATCACGTTCAATTCGGCAGAGCAGCTCAAGTGCGCAGCTACCGCTGGCGCCCTCTCGATGCTTTGCTCCCCAGTCATCAGCAACGTGCAAGTTACCAAGACCCTCATCAACGGCAGCGTAGGGCTCAACGTCCTGTCCGTCGACACGTTCGACAACCTTCAAGTACCATATGACCAACTTCAGCCTACCAAGCCTTTCTCAGGAGTAACCGACGGTTCTACCACACCGATAGGGCAGGTCCGCCTCCCTGTCACCTTTGGAGAATGCAAGAACTACCGCACCAAGCTCATCGACTTCGACGTCGCGCACATCCGTCTGCCGTACAATGCCATCCTCGGGTATCCAGCCCTGGCCAAGTTCATGGCCGTGACCCATCACGGCTACAATGTCCTCAAGATGCCTGGAAGCGGCGGGGTCATCACGGTCCCATATGAAGAAAGAGACGCGGTGTGCTCCCTCGAGCGTGCCTTCCAAGCCACAGCGATCGACGACCCCGACAGCAAGAGCGAGCGCCCTCCTGAGGCCATCCCCAAGAAGAAGAAGCAGCTGCGCTGTGCAGGACCTCAGGAGGGTGGCGTCGCAGCTGGAACCTCGTCAGGATCAGCGCCCGCTCCAGGGGTGCCTCCCTCCATCGCATAGGAAGGCGCGCCCGGCGCCCTTCTTGGGCAGGACTCGGGGGCTCTCTTCTGGAGGGCCTCAGACCTTGCCCACATCACGAGGGAGGCGCTTGGGCACCACTTGGATGCGTGCTTCGCGGCACGTTTCCCTCAGGAGGGCACAAGGCAAGGATCGCCCACCATTCATGAGTTCATCACCAAGACCACTCAGGAATTGCAAGACGCAAGGGCCATGCGCGGCGGCCGTCGCTCACCAGGCGCAGCTCCCCATCCAGGCGAGGATGCTGGGTTGCGCATCTACATCGACGTCCCATGGCTCAATAGGGCCGCTTCTCAGGAGCTTTTTTGGCCTTCGCGCGCGGGACGCTGCGAGGGCCCATCGCACAGCTACGTTCGCATGCCCTTTGGCCTGCCGAGCGTGTCGTCCGCCTACCAGTGCAACTTGCGGCGGATCCTGGCCGCTTAGGAGGCCAGGCACCACGCCGTCCTGACGGAGCCGGAGACAGTCCTCAAGGAACCACCTGAATGCCCAGAGAGTCCCGAGGCTCAGGGCCCCGGTGGCTCGTGAGGAGCAATCCTTTCGCCGCATACCTTCAGCTGCCCCGACTCTCCTTCATCAACAGAACTAGGTGACATTTTCCAAGTTCATTTAGCTGGGAGCGCCCCTCGGGCTGCATGATTCCCAGGCCGCACGGGTCCGTCCCTATGGCATGTATCCCTTTTTATGTCCTTAGCTTACCTTGTTGGGAGCGCCCCTCGGGCTGCATCATCCCCAATCCACTCAGGCCTGACCCAGTGGCATGTATCTTCCTTGCATTTACTTAAGACTGCTGCTTTCCATGCTTAATCTACCTATGATTATTACCTGCTCGATCGCCACCCGCGCGCCGGCCTTTTTCTTCAGGACCCTTCGCGGGAGTAAGTTGAGCACGGCGTCTGTGCTCGGGCTCGTCCCTGCAGCGTCGATAAATCCAACGGCTGAGCTCTGGTTGGCGGGACGGCCCTGTTCACGTCACCTCCTGGGGCCGTTGGTGCTTGGCTTTCTCACGCGATAACCTCAGGAGATTCGTTTGGCGCAGTTTGTTTGACCACCTCGCAGGACCAGCACAGCGAACAAGAACCAAGACCAGGCGCAACCCGCCTTGAGGTAGGGCCTCGTGAGTCCCGCGCTGGCTCACGAGTGCCCAGATACACCTCGTCTAGCCCTGCCGTGCAAGCCACGTGTCAGGGCGGGGCTGTACAGACCCCGGGGGCTCTCCGCAGAGGGAGCCCCCTCCCACGCACAAGTGGAAGCACCATGCTCCGTGCTGGCCGTCGACACTGCCGAGGAGCGACTATGCCCGTGCACAAGCGGAAGCACTATGCTCCCCGCTGGTGATAAACAACTGAGGGCGGCTTCACGGTCGTACCAACCTCAGGGAGCCCCAGAGCTCAGCGTCCGGCCTCACCGCAACGCCTCCCCTCGGGAGAGCCGCGCAAGGGGGCTGGGCACGGGGGCTGCGCTCGGGTCACGCCCAACCGTACGCCACCCAACCAGGTCTCCCGGACCTGGTCGTCGCGCGCCCCTCCCAAGCTGGGCCTCGGCGAGGGCAAAGGTATGGAGATTGTTTGCACGTCAAGGGGGACTCCTGAGCATCGCGACTCAGGAGCCTAACTGGTCACGTAGCCCCTCGCTCCTGGGCCCATCCTGGTCTCCGGTCGGTCCAACGGCGGTTGAGGTATGCGCGGGGCCGGGCTCTGCCGACATAGAACATTAACCTATCCTCGCGTGTCCTCCCTATAAGTTGTTTGCGCGTCAATGGGGAATCCTGAGCATCGCGACTCAGGAGCCTAACTGGTCACGTAGCCCCTCACTCCTTGGTCCGTCCTGGTCTCCGGTCGGCCCAATGGCGGTTGAGGTATGCGCGGGGCCGGGCTCTGTCGACACAGAACACAAAGAAAATAGGAAGAAAATCGCAAAATCTCGAAGCAAATATTACAAGACATATTGTTCTCACAATATCAAACGAAAGTTTAACGCCTCCACGAGGCCTGATGCATGCTGCAGGAATGAAACAGGAAAGCAGCTGCAGGTCACCCCTGGACACCGCCATCGCCCGGAGAAGGTGCTCCTCCCTTGGTAGCGTCGCCTTCACCTGCACCGCCAGCCGCAGGATCGGTGGCATCGCTGGTTGAGGGCGCGAGGACGAAGCCGCGGAACTTCTTCAGTAGGGCCTCCACCTGATCTTTCATGGCTACGGCGGCGGCCGCACAATGTTCATAAGCTACAGGCTCCAGCAGCTCATCCAGACGAGCATTGGGGTCGCGAAGGTACAGATGGCTGAAGACACGCATCAGCGCAGCTGAAGAAAGGACACGAGCCTCCGCCTCAGCCATGGGACCGATGCCCTCCACGACTTCCTCAAGCGCCTTCACCAAGTGGGGAAGCAACTGAGCAGGGCCATCCTCGTCGGTGGTCAGCGGCTTCTCCTGGCCCTTCTCGTACAGTGACTTCAGCGCCATGCTGGACCTCTTCTCAACAAGCGAGAAGGCCACGCGGTCTTCGGCCAGGACGTTCGCCTTGGCGTCGAGATCGGCTTCCCTCGCCTTCGCCTTCTGCTCCAGCTCCTCCAGTCGGCTGCGCTCCGCGGCCTGCGCCTTCGCCAGCTCCCCCAGCTCGGCGTCGCGACCCTTGATGGCGCCCTCCCGAGCCTTCATCTCCTTCTCCTTCGCTTCGCGGCCACGTGCTTCTTTTGCGTGCTCGTCGCGCAGGCTCTTCAGCTCACCCTCCAGCTCTCGGCAGCGGTCGCGGGCGGCCTCGGCGTCCTTCAGCGCCGCCTCACGATCGGCTGCAGCTCTGGCGGCGGCCTGCTTCTCCTTCTCGGTGGCCGCCACGTCCTGGCTTAGCGACGCTCGATCTGCCGAGTCGGAGTGAAGCCAGCCAGAGGCTAGCTCCAGGCGCCTGGCCACCAGGTGCGGGTCCGCGCTCAGGAGATCTTCCCGCAGCTGGGTCATCTCCAAAAGGACGCACTCCAAGACAACAGAGGATGCGGAAGAACCTGGAGCCAGAAGCGTAGCAGGAGGAGGGGGCGGCGTCGTCACCAGAGCCTGGGAGATCAAGGGCTCTTGAGCCTTTGGGACCTCATCAGCTGAGCCAGGCACCGGCACTTCCGGAGCCAGCGAGGCCACTGGGGGTGACTCTTTCTGACGATGCACCTCATGGCCTCACGAGGGCGACCGGGCCGGGGAGGTGCGAGTGCTGTCGCCTCTCTTCTCCGCAGAAGGGGGCATGGCCGCATCATCCTCCTTCCTTTTCTTTGTTGAAGACACCGGCCTGATCAACCAAGGGCGAATGTCAGAAAATAGCAAGTACAAGCAAGAACAAGACGAAGCTCGAAGCACTTACTGATCCACCGCGACATAGTCCACCTTCCGCTTGGGGAGCTTGAAACCCGAAAGCTTTGGAGCCTGAGGAGTGGGCACACGGGCTCCGGAGGCAGAAGACGGCACAACAGAAGGGCCGGAGCCGGCTCCAGGCGGTGTCAAGACGGAGGCAGCATCTCGAGAGACCAGCGACGATCTACCCCTTGTCGGGATGAGGGGCAGCTCCCTCTCCTCCTGGCGGGCGTCGACTTCGGCGTCGTCTGGCAGAGCGCGGAGGATGTCGGCCTTGCTCAAGGGGGAGTTCTCCCCCATCTCCTCGGGGGTCTCCTCCGAGTCCTCCTCCCCCTCTTCCTCCCCGCGGGACTCGTCAGAAGGCACCTCCACCGCCTTCGGCGTTGCAGAGGCCCCAGTGAGCACCGGCGGCACCAGCCCGCGTGCATCAAAGGTCGGCCTGGAGGCCACGATTGGCTCCCAATCCTTGCGGCGCAACAAAGGAACGAAGGTGCTCGGCGGATACTCCTGGTTGTGCCCAACTAGGAGGCGCAGGACAACAGTCAACTCATCGTCAGGCAGGGCCTCCGGCCTCAGGCGAACCTTGTCTCCTTCATCTCCAAGCTTCCACAAAGGGCGCGCACGCGCCTGAAGTGGAGCAACGCGCAGCGTCAGGAATTCCCTCAGGAGCATGGCCCCCGTCACCTTGGCTGCCTTCACGTTGCCCGGTTTCAAGTCGGTCATCATCTGCTCCAACACCGACGACGCCCGCTCGTCAGTGAGCTCTGCACGGGACCACCCCTTGTCAGACTGGGGCGCCTCCGTCGGCAGTTCCAAGCGTGGATGGACGCACTTGGCACTCATCATGACCCATTTGACCCTGAGGTTGTCGACCCTCTTCCCGGTGTTCGATGTCGAATTGGCCACGCCGGACGCGATGAAATTGGTGCGAGATATGACCATCGCTAAGGCGAAGGAAGAAGAAGTGGCGCAGCAGAGCCACGGACGGCATCACGCCCAGATACGCCTCGCAATAGTAAGCGAAGATGGATAGGAGAAGGATGGAGTTGGGATGGAGATGCAGCGCCTGCAGCCCGAAGTGGTCGAGGACCTCATAGAAGAAGTCAGAGAAGGGGGGAACCAACCCGGCGGCGATGCTGCTCGTGAAGAAGGGGAAGAAGGTGCTCCCCTCGGGCTCTGGCTCGATGGAGGCAGCCCGAAGCTCCGTCTTCCCCCATTCGTAGATCTCACCCGCCGTCAGCAAGCACGTGGAGGCGAGGCTCTTCTCCGAGACGTTGGGCGCGTCGAGAGCAGGCTCGTACCAAGCCGGCGACGCAGAGAGCTTGACCTTGCGTGGTGCCATCGGTTGCTGGTGCGGGAGGAGATGGAGGCAAATCTGAGGATTTCAGAAGCAGGGCGCAAGGAAGGGGATCTGACCAAGGCGAAGGGAAGCAATGAAGGCAAGCACTATCTGCGCCAGCCTTTTTTCAAGTCGGGCAGTTGCCGAGGCAGCGCGGGGAAGCGCAGACGCCCACGTCCAATCAACCGCCACGCATCAACCGATGCCGCAGGCTTTTGGGGCCCGCGGCACTCCGCGCTTGACCTTTGGCTTCGCCTCAAAGCCAAGCCCGAGCGCGCCTTGGGCCTGGGGGCTACTGTCGGCGTTCTGGGAACGGGGGTCCCCAGACTTGCCTGCCTATGGCCCACGGCGTGGCTGTGCTAGCAGGCCTGTACGACCCATCTTCATCAACAAGGCATTCGAGACCCTCGCGAGGCGGACGACGCAAGACCTCCTCAGGAGCGGCCTCGCTAGGCAGGCTCACGAGGGGTGGAGAGATCAAGGCAAGGCAAACCTCGCGAGGCCCTCGTGACGTGAGCCATGACGATTGAGACCAGGCGGGCACCAACGTGCGCAGCGTCCTCGTTTCCTCTTTGGTGCTAAAGGGGCAAGGGCAGGCGCGGAGTACCGAGGCATTAAGCAAAGGTTTCCACATCGGTGCAACGAGACCAAGACCAGCAAGACGGCAAGACGGAGGTCACCATGGAGCCCAAGGCGGCGTCACCACCAGAGCCTGTCGCAGGCGAAGACCGCTTTTGTCAGGATAAGCTGTACTAGCTGTCCCCTTTCAAATTGGCCGTTGTTGGCTCCCTTCCCGCTCAATATTTGGGGAGAGGACCAGGGCCTATATAAGTAGAACTAGCCACCACAGTAGAGGGAGAACTCATTCAGAGGCATGTCACCCACGCAAGTTCACCAAGCACAAGAGCACCTCAACCTCAGGAGGCTGTTCTTCCCCTTGTACTGTTCATCATCAGCCCAAGAGGCAATCCACCACCACCACACTCGAGTAGGGTATTACACCACATCGCTGGCCTGAACCAGTATAAATCTTGTGTCTTTCTGTGTTGCGAGTTCGTCGAGTTCGTCCGCGAGATCTTAGCGAGCTAGGGCGTGGATCGGCAGGGAGGAAATCTTCACGCGCACCCCAGTGTTTGAACCTTGAGGGTTTTGCCGGAACCCGTGATCCGATAACAATGGTGGAGCGTGTCATAATAAACGGAATGGTGGAAACTTGCATGGCAATATATCTCGGCATGGCTATGGAAATGCCATAATAGGTAGGTATGTTGGCTGTTTTGAGGAAGGTAAATGGTGGGTTTATGGTACCGGCGAAAGTTGCGCGGTAGTAGAGAGGCTAGCAATGGTGGAAGGGCGAGAGTGCGTATAATCCATGAAACTCTACATTAGTCATAAAGAACTCACATACTTATTGCAAAAATCTATTAGTTATTGAAACAAAGTACTACGCGCATGCTCCTAGGGGGATAGATTGGTAGGAAAAGACCATCGCTCGTCCCCGACCGCTACTCATAAGGAAGACAATAAAAAAATAAATCATGCTTCGACTTCATCACATAACGGTTCACCATACGTGCATGCTACGGGAATCACAGTCTTTAACACAAGTATCTCTCAAATTCACAACTACTCTACTAGCATGACTCTAATATCACCATCTTCATATCTCAAAACAATCATAAGGAATCAAACTTCTCATAGTATTCAATACACTTTGTATGAAAGTTTTTATTATACCCATCTTGGATGCCCATCATATTAGGACTAATTTTATAACCAAAGCAAATTACCATGCTGTTCTAAAAGAATCTCAAAATAATATAAGTGAAGCATGAGAGATCAATAATTTCTATAAAATAAAACCACCACCGGGCTCTAAAAAGATATAAGTGAAGCACTAGAGCAAAATTGTCTAGCTCAAAAGATATAAGTGAAGCACATAGAGTATTCAAATAAATTCCGATTCATGCGTGTCTCTCCCAAAAGGTGTTTACAGCAAGTATGATTGTGGTAAAATAAAAAGCAAAGACTAAAATCATACAAGACGCTCCAAGCAAAACACATATCATGTGGTGAATAAAAATATAGCCTCAAGTAAAGTTACTGATAGACGAAGACGAAAGAGGGGATACCTTCCGCGGCATCCCCAAGCTTAGACTTTTGGTTGTCCTTGAGTTTTACCTTGGGGTGGCTTGGGCATACCCAAGATTAGGCTCTTGCCACTCCTTATTCCAAAATCCATCAAATCTTTACCCGAAAACTTGAAAACTTCACAACACAAAACTCAACAGAAAATCTCATGAGCTCCGTTAGTATAAGAAAATAAACCACCACTTTAAGGTACTGTAATGAACTCATTATTTAGTTATATTGGTGTTAAACCTACTGTATCCCAACTTCTCTATGGTTCATACCCCCCGATACTACTCATAGAATCATCAAAATAAGTAATCAACACACGAAAAACAGAATCTGCCAAAAACAGAACAATCTGTAGTAATCTCACTTGTTTGAATACTTCTGGAACTCCAAAAATTCTGAATATGCTGGTGGACGTGAGGAATTTGTTTATTAATCATCCTCAAAACGAATAAACCCAAAATCACTCTCCAGTAAAAAATGGCAGCTAATCTCGTGAGCGCAAAAGTTTCTGTTTTTTACAGCAAGATCGCAAAGACTTCACCCAAGTCTTCCCAAAGGTTCTACTTGGCACAAACACTATTTAAAACATAAAACCACATCTAAACAGAAGATAGATGAATTATTTATTACTAAACAGGTACAAAAAGCAAAGAACAAAAATAAAATTGGGTTGCCTCCCAACAAGCGTTATCGTTTAACGCCCTTAGCTAGGCATAATTTTTATTGATGCGCACAAGGATGATAATAATTGGAACATAAAGAGAGCATCATAAAACATGTGATGAACACATTTAAGTCTAACATACTTCCTATGCATAGGAGTTTTATAGGAAAACAAATTAGCAAGACAAGCAAGATCTAGCATATGCATGGAAGAAAACAATAGCAATCTCAACATAACGAGAGGTAATTTAGTAACATGAAAATTTCTACAACCATATTTTCCTCTCACATAATAATTACATGTAGGATCATAAGAAAATTCAACAATATAGCTATCACAAAACATATTCTTAACATGATCCACATGTATGCAAAGTTGACACTCTTCCAAAATAGTGGGATTAACATGAACTAAAGTCATGACCTCTCCAAACCACTTTTATCAAAAATTTCATAAGATTGAACATCCTCCAAATTTGTGGGATCTAAAGTTGACACTCTTCCAAACCCACTTTCAGTATTATTGCAAACATTCTTATCAATCTTATATTCATCATGGGGCCTAAATAATTTTTTAAGATTATAAGAAAAATCACCCCAATCATGATCATTGCAACAAGTAGTGGACATAGCAAAACTAGCATCCCCAAGCTTAGGGTTTTGCATGTTATTAGCACAATTTTCACAAATAGAATTTATAGTAAAACCATTGCAATCATGATTTTTATTCAAGGAGCTATCATGAATCACTTCATAGATTTCTTCATCACAATTTTTAGATTCATGAATTTCAAGCAAAACTTCATAAAGATAATCTAGTGCACTCAACTCACTAGCAATAGGTTCATCATAATTGGATCTCTTAAAGAGATTAGCGAGTGGATGAGGAAGTGGGGGAGAGGAAAACGAGAGGCAAATGGCAAATAATGTAATGCGAGGGAGAAGAGTTTATGATGGGTACTTGGTATGTCTTGACTTGGCGTAGATCTCCCCGGCAACGGCGCCAGAAATCCTTCTTGCTACCTCTTGAGCATGCATTGGTTTTCCATTGAAGAGGAAAGGGTGATGCAGCAAAGTAGCGTAAGTATTTCCCTCAGTTTTTGAGAACCAAGGTATCAATCCAGTAGGAGAAAACACACAAGTCACCTAGTACCTGCACAAACAATCAAGAACCTTGCAACCAACACGATAAAGGGGTTGTCAATCCCTTCACGGCCACTCACAAAAGTGAGATCTAATAAAGAGAGTAAAGTAAATATTTTTGGTATTTTTGTTGTATAGATTGGAAAGTAAAGATTGCAAAATAGTAAACAAGATGTGATGTAAATAAAAGAGATGCAATATAATAAGAAAGAGACCCGGGGGCCATAGGTTTCACTAGTGGCTTCTCTCGAGATAGCATGTATTACGGTGGGTGAACAATTTACTGCTGAGAAATTGATAGAAAAGCGCATAGTTATGAAGATATCTAAGGCAATGATCATGAATATAGGCATCACATCCGTGTCAAGTAGACCGAGACGATTCTGCACCTACTGCTATTACTCCACACATCGACCGCTATTAAACATGCATCTAGAGTATTAAGTTCATAAGAACAGAGTAATTCATTAGGCAAGATGACATGATGTAGAGGGATAAACTCAAGCAATATGATATAAACCCCACCTTTTTATCCTCGATGGCAACAATACAATACGTGCCTTGCTGCCCCTACTATCACTGGGAAAGGACACCGCAAGATTAAACCCAAAGCTAAGCACTTCTCCTATTGCAAGAAAGATCAATCTAGTAGGCCAAACTAAACCGATAATTCGAAGAGACTTGCAAAGATATCAAATCATGCATATAAGAATTCAGAGAAGAACCAAATAATATTCATAGATAATCAAGTTCATAAATCTACAATTCATCGGATCTCGGCAAACACACCGCAAAAGAGTATGACATCGAATAGATCTCCAAGAACATTGAGGAGAACTTTGTATTGAGAATCAAAGAGAGGGAAGAAGCCATCTAGCTAATAACTATGGACCCGAAGGTCTGTGGTAAACTACTCACGATTCATCGGAGAGGCTATGGTGTTGATATAGAAGCCCTCCGTGATCGATTCCCCCTCCGGCAGATCACCAGGAAAGGCCCCAATATGGGATCTCACGGGTACAGAAGGTTGCGGCGGTGGAAAAGTGGTTTCGTGGCTCTCCCTGATGTTTTTAGGGTATAAGAGTATATATAGGCGAAGGAAGTACGTGGTGGAGCTACGAGGGGCCCACGAGGGTGGGGGGCATGCCTAGCCCCCTGGGCGCACCCTCCTACCTCGTGGCCGCCTCGTTGCGTCTCCGACTTCATCTCCAAGTCTTGTGGTTTGCTTTCGGTCCAAGAAAGATCATCGCAAAGGTTTCATTCCGTTTGGATTCCGTTTGATATTCTTTTTTGTGAAACACTAAAATAGGCAAAAAAAAGAGAAACTGGCACTGGGCCTTCGGTTAATAGGTTAGTCCCAAAAATAATATAAAAGAGCATATTAAAGCCCATTAAACATCCAAAATAGATAATATAATAGCATGGAACGATAAAAAATTATAGATACGTTGGAGACGTATCAATGCCATGGATAAGAACACACACATTACTTAAGTTTATAAGTTCTGTTGAAACAAGGTGGAAGCATGTTCTTTCTTGCAAATGTTTGGTTAGCTAGTATGAAGATAGAGCATCAAGTTTAATCCATTACTGATGATTGTTGTTGTTTGTCTTTGAAAAATGCTCGCATTTTAGCTACTGCCACTTTGAGCTGCTGTAGCTTATAGTTACCAATAACAGCTGGGCTTATATATTGCATTTCTGGAGCAGTCGATCGACATTTCTAGGTTTTTTTGTTATATAAGATGAACAAATGTTATGTTTACGGTGTTAGCTGACTAGTAATCCTAGAGAGAACCAGCTCCATTTTTGCAAATGTTATGGTACATTATATGGTTTCTTTAGCTATGCGATGCCACACTTATATCTTAATTTTCTGTTGTTTTCATTGTTGCTATAGTGGTACTCCCTCTTCTGATCCATATTAATTGTCACTGACTTAGTAAGACTTTACTACAAAGTTGTACTAAGATAACGACGATTAATATGAACCGGAGGAGGGAGTTTATATTCTTTCAACGTGCCATGACTATACTTGGTTTGGTTCCCTGATGCATGCACTTCCTAACACGTGGAGGTGCAAGACAGCCACGCCATCGTGCGGTGATTCTCCTTCCACTCCGATATGTATCCCTTCGGTCGCTCTTCTTCCGTTTCGACATAGCTGCTAAGCAAGCAACCACACCTCTGCTCTGCTCTATTTCAAGCTCATGCTCTGTGCGTGTCCACGACCATTGAGCCCTTGTTTTGCTGCGTCTAATCTTCTAGTGGTAAAGAATTATTCTTGTCCTTGTTTCGATTTCCTTGCTGTCTTGTTTCGTACTAGTACTCTATATTATATGCTCCTGTGCATCTTCTTTTGAAGAATCACATGGTTCCAAACATGTGCAGGAACCAAATTAATGGGCGATCAGACAAGAGGATCTAGGCATGGCAAGACTGTGAATAGCTATCTAGTATTACACTTTTGGAGCTTGTAACTGTGATTGCCATATTTGTAGAGCTTATAACTGTTATTACACTTCCAGAGCTTGGAAAGTATATGTTAAGAGCTTGTATCACGTGTTATTTATATAACAGGAGCTCCGTACTGAATTAGGCTGATATTATTTGAAGTATTACATGGTCTGTGCCAATTTAAATACTGGTTATTTATTTACTATTAAATTGAAATATGAAGAATATGACTCCGACAGCTAGGACCCAGTTACCAGAACCTAACAACAGGGACCCACATGACTAGTTGACCCATTTTATATAGAAAACAAAAAATCAAACGGTTGAGATAAAAAGACACGACCCAAAAATAAAAAAGGTTGCAATGTTGGGCTTGGCCCATGTAGAACACCAAATTGAACTGGGCTGATTCTAATCAACGACCAATTCGTTTCACCGTAATTTTGCCATGTCAGCTTGCCATGTCGGATCCGACATGGTGTGGGCATGTTGCCAGCGACCAAAACAATTAGTCATAGAACCAACGACCTTTTATTTTGGTCGTTACCTTCTACGACGAGTTCACAACAAAGGTCGTTAAGTTTCATTAAAGACGGTCAGCTTTTAACCAACTATTTTTGGTCACAAAAAGGCCGCAAATGAAAAACAATGACCATTTAGTGACCAATATTGATGGTCACAAGTTGCCATATTTCTTGTAGTGATGTGTTTCAGCACCACCGACTTGTCACGAGGGCTCAAGCACCTGAGGCAATAACACCTTTTGTTTGATCCCATGATCAACCAGGTCAGGATATGCCATGTCCTCGTAGATCAGGGCAGGTTGTTTAGCATCATCACCACCAAGATGTTGGAGAAGAAGAGGGTACCGCCAAGCTATACATAAGACGGTCTCAGGGCCATCCTACGAGAAAGTACCAGAGGGTTTCGACAAACTCGTGGGTCAAATCAACTTGACCTTCATCTTTTGGAATGAGTTTATATTTAGAATGGAAGTATGTACTTTGAAGTCATGACCGGCCGGCCATAGTTGCAGCAGTTCATGGAAATCCACAACTACACTCACGCGTTGATGAAAATTGCAGAATTGGTCGGGCTGATTTTGGATCATAGGTCCCTATAACAAGTCATCAGTGCGAAAGGCAGGCACTCGATTTAGTAGAACCCCCACAAAGACAGAGCCATGGCCATGATGCTACCTTTGAAGATATCTGATGTCTACTACACAACCTTCTTCTTGTAGACGTTGTTGGGCCTCCAAGTGCAGAGGTTTGTAGGACAATAGCAAATTTCCCTCAAGTGGATGACCTAAGGTTTATCAATCCGTGGGAGGCATAGGATGAAGATGGTCTCTCTCAAACAACCCTACAACCAAATAACAAAGAGTCTCTTGTGTCCCCAACACACCCAATACAATGGTAAATTGTATAGGTGCACTAGTTCGGCGAAGAGATGGCGATACAAGTGCAATATGGATGGTAGATATAGGTTTTTGTAATCTAAAATTATAAAAACAGCAAGGCAACAAGCGATAAAAGTGAGCGTAAACGGTATTGCAATGCTAGGAAACAAGGCCTAGGGTTCATACTTTCACTAGTGCAAGTTCTCTCAACAATAATAACATAATTGGATCATATAACTAACCCTCAACATGCAACAAAGAGTCACTCCAAAGTCACTAATGGCGGAGAACAAACAAAGAGATTATTGTAGGGTACGAAACCACCTCAAAGTTATCCTTTCTGATCGATCTATTAAAGAGTTCGTAGTAAAATAACACGAAGCTATTCTTTCCGTTCGATCTATCCTAGAGTTCGTACTAGAATAACACCTTAAGACACAAATCAACCAAAACCCTAATGTCACCTAGATACTCCAATGTCACCTCAAGTATCCGTGGGTATGATTATACGATATGCTTCACACAATCTCAGATTCATCTATTCAACCAATACAAAGAACTTCAAAGAGTGCCCCACAGTTTTACCGGAGAGTCAAGACGAAAACGTGTGCCAACCCCTATGCATAGATTCCCAAGGTCAAGGAACCCGCAAGTTGATCAACAAAGCATACATAAATTGAATCAATAGAATACCCCATTGTCACCACGGGTATCCCATGCAAGACATACATCAAGTGTTCTCAAATCCTTAAAGACTCAATCCGATAAGATAACTTCAAAGGGGAAACTCAATTCATCACAAGGAGATAGAGGGGGAGAAACATCATAAGATCCAACTACTCGCGATACATCAAGATCGTGCCAAGTCAAGAACATGAGAGAGAGAGATCAAACACATAGCTACTGGTACATACCCTCAGCCCCGAGGGTGAACTACTCCCTGCTCGTCATGGAGAGCGCCGGGATGATGAAGATGGCCACCGATGAGGGATCCGCCCTCCGGCAGGGTGCCGAAACAGGGTCCTGATTGGTTTTTGGTGGCTACAGAGGCTTGCGGCGGCGGAACTCCCGATCTAGGTTATGTTCTGGAAGTTTGGGTATATATAAGAGGTGTTGGCATCGGGAGCAAGTCAGGGGGGTCTCCAAGGCGGCCATGAGGTAGGGGGCGCTCCCAGCGAGGTAGGGCGCACCCCCGCCCTCGTGAGTGCCCCGGGACTCTTCTGGCCCATCTCCGATACTCCATGGGCTTCTTCTAGTCCAAAAATAATCTCCGTGAAATTTCAGGTCAATTGGACTCCATTTGGTTTTCATTTTCTGCGATACTCAAAAACAAGGAAAAAAACAAAAACTGGCACTGGGCTCTAGGTTAGTAGGTTAGTCCCAAAAATCATATAAAATAGCATATAAATGCATATAAAACATCCTAGGTGGATAATATAATAGCATGGAACAATAAAAAATTATAGATACGTTGGAGACGTATCAAGCATCCCCAAGCGTAATTCTTGCTCGTCCTCGAGTAGGTAAATGATAAAAACGGATTTTTTGATGTGGAATGCTACCTAACATAATTATCAATGCAATTTTCTTTATTGTGGCATGAATGTTCAGATCTGAAAGATTCAAGACAAAAGTTTAATATTGACATAAAAACAATAATACTTCAAGCATACTAACCAAGAAATTATGTCTTCCCAAAATAACATAGCCTAACCGACTCCCCCTGGCTCTTCGAAAAATTATCAGGCCATTCGAAGCCTTCAAGCATACAAAGCATAGGACCGCCTTCCCCCGGCCGGCTATCCCCAGGGCCGACTACCAGAAGGCGACCCGGCCTCAGAAACCTTCCCCAAGAAAGCTACGAGACGGCCGACTCCAGGAAGCCGGACCCAAGAGGACCGACTCCCAGAAGCCGGCCATAAAGAAAGCCGACTCCCGGAAGCCGGCCAAGACTGCACCCACCAAGAATGCATCCACATAACGGTGATAAGACGGGGTGTGGCCGCAGTACAGCCACTACCCCCGAATCCCGAAGCAGGCATGGCCACAGGGCGCCGTACGGGCTAGCCATCCCCCGTCCGGCGCGGCACTGTAGCCATGTTGGCCTCGATGTCACCCACGACAGGCGCCAGTACGGCCCGCGGGCGGCCGGCCCCTTTAGTCAGAGAGACACTCGAAGGCGGCCCGGCCTCCCCTAGTCAGCCAGGGGCATGGCCGGCTCCCAATAGCCGGCTACCTCCCTCCCTCGAAACATGTGCCTCTTTAAGGAGACAAGACAAGGTAAGGCTACAGTGAGAGCCCGCAAGGCGGCGGCACTGTAGCCACGCTTACCTTGTCAAAGCCCTCATCATCAGAGGCGAGGCAACAGTAACCAGCCGCCGACAAAGCCCCCAAGCGGTGTCGCCGGCCTGTCGGCCAAGAGGCCGGCAGCCGGCGGGACCCACCAGTCGGCGCGCCCCAATGGCCGGCGGAGAAGCCGGCGAGCATAGACACTGACGGCTGGGATCCGTGCCCAGCCGGATTACCATTGTACCCATGGGGGTAGGCCTATATAAACCCCGCGGGACACCTATGCAAAGGGTTGATCTCATAGAGTTTCACACACCACATAGAGAGAAAAGGAGAGCTAGCCTTGCCCTTCTTCTTCCTCTAGCCACACAGCTCAAGGAGCACTTGTTGCTACTTGTACTGATCTAGTGATCTAGCGGAGACCCTGCAGAGCAGGACTAGGGGTGTTATCTCCACGGAGAGCCCCAAACCTGGGTAAGATCCACTGGTGTGCATGTCTTCGCCTCATCCTGTTTCCAGGCACCGGCGATGTCTTACTGGCTCCCGCAATGATAAGCCACCCGTTGGCATATGTTGCACCTACCACCCGACATTTGGCGCCCACCGTATGGCCAGGTGCACCGTCGTCCAGAGACCTATTCTGGACGGGAACCCTTTTCCTCCCCCGTGAGCGTAGCCAGCCTGCTACGCCTGATAGCGCTTGCCCCGACACGCTGCAAGGCGTCGACGATGCCTGCGCGGCGAGCTGCCTCGCCGATCTTCTTGGCGAGACTCGCATCTCTGACGAGCCCGCGTCTGACGCGGGCACGGACTACCCCGAGAGCCGCCTCGTCAGCCTCCGCGACCAGCTTCACGTCTCCAGCGAGCTTGCTGTGGACTCGGAGTCGGTCGGCTCCACCGACCCGATGCTTATCAACTCCGACATGGCATCGCTCGACGCCTACCCCTCCGACGTGGTAGTCTTCGACGACCCTCTCCCTCGAGCCGACAGTGGCAGCAGTGCTGTCACTGAGGTGCTGGTCATCAGCCATGCCGCCGACTCGGGCGAGAACGCCCACGACGCCCTACAAGCGGCGATGCATGACTTGTCCATCCCCATCCCGGCCGACGCCGACGCCGAGACTCTGGAGGCACGCCGCCTCGCCCTCATCGTGGAGGGCCAAAAGATAGCCTCCATGAGACGCCTCACTGTGGCTCACCAGCGCGAAGTCGATCGCGCCGCCTTTGGTACGCTGCCTCATGGCGGGCCGAGCCGAGCCGGCCTCGTCAAGAAGCACGGCGCGGCCATCGCCAGCATGCTGGGGGCAGACCGCCCAGTCTACGCCACACCGCTCGAGAATCTGCGAGCCGCCGAGGCGGCCGTAGTAGAGCTGAACGGGCTGGGGGCTGATGAGCTCCCCTACATGGCAAGGCGCATCCAGCAGCTGATTGACGCGGCCGCAGAACGACATGAAGCCGGTGCCCTCGCTGAGAGTCCTCCCCCACGCCGAGAACACGCCGCGACATCCCGGTCGCCGACTGCGAGCGGCGCCCGCACAAGGAAAGACAAGGAGCCGGCTGCCAGCCGTAGCCGGACTCGAATCACCATCGAGCGCGACGTAGAAGGCCGCCCTCGAGCAGTGGAGCGCCAAGGCAATTCGACTCCTCCCCCGCCTCGTGGGGAGAGATATCCCACCCCGCCGCCTGTCACGCATCCGACTCTCGGTGGCCGACTAGGCCACCGTGAAGGAGTCGGCGAGAACGACGCCTGCCACCGGATCGACCACCTAGCGCGATCCCTGGCGCTGGAAGAAGACGACGATGTCGGCCCGCCTTGCTTTGGCCCCCGCATCCGCGACGAGCCCTTCCCCAAGGGGTTCTCGCTCCCCAGAGACACGCCCAAGTACAACGGCTCAGTGAAGCCGGAAGATTGGCTCATCGACTACTCTACCGCTGTCAGCATAGCGAACGACAACAGGCGCGTAGCCGTGAAGTACGTCCCTCTCATGCTTCAAGGCACGGCACACACCTCGCTGAACAGCCTCAAACCCTACAGCGTCAACAGCTGGCTGGACTTCACGGAAGTCTTCGTCCGCAACTTCACCAGCACGTACAAGCGGCCTCCAAAGCCCCGCCAGCTCTCGTTGTGCGTCCAAGGGCCCAGTGAATCGACTCGCGACTACCTCACGCGGTGGGCCGAGCTCTGCAACTCCTGCGAGGGGGTGCATGAGGTTCAAGCCATCGAATACTTCACCGCTGGGTGCCGAGAGGGCACCCTCCTCAAGCACCGACTCCTCTGCGACGAGCCGGCTACCCTTGCCGAGCTGCTGGTCATAGCAGACAAGTACGCCACGGCCGACTCCTCGATGAAGATCGAGCTCTGAGTGGACGCCTCTGGGAAGGTGCTCGCTCCGGCTCCCAAGAAACCGGCTGGTGACTCCAACCGACGCCCCTACCAGAACGACCACAAGCGCAAGGCCCCTATGCCGCCTTCCACCAGTCGGCAGGCGGCCACTGGTGCCGCCTCCGCCTCCCGGCCCGCCGCCTCCAGCCCCCAGCAGCCGGCTGCTCGACCAGCAGTCGGAGCCATTCAAGATGAGTTCCCAGAAGAGCACGCCGCCTACGTCGTCTTCACGAGCCAGGTTGAAGACAGGCGCAGCCGGCGCCGACAGCGCCAAGTGGTTAACGCAGTCGCCTCCAGCAACCCCGAGTTCATGCATTGGTCCGAAAGGCCTATTAGCTGGAGCTGGGACGATCACCCAGAGGTGACGCCGTCTCCTGGCTCCTACGCATTGGTGTTGGACATCACCCTCGCGACGGAGAGGCGAGCCTCCCGATTCTCCCGCGTGCTGATTGATGGCGGAAGCAGTATCAACATACTGTACCGCGACACCATGGAGAAGTTGAACCTCAAGGCGAAGCAGCTCATGCCAAGCCGAACCGTGTTACATGGCATCATTCCCGACCTGTCCTGTTCCCCAATCGGCAAGATCAAGATGAATGTTCTCTTCGGGGACAAGGGTCACTTTCGCCGAGAAGCCATCTGGTTTGAAGTAATGGACCTAGAGAGCCCTTACCACCCCTTGCTCGGTCGACCTGCCCTGGCCAAGTTCATGGCTGTGCCCCACTACGCCTACCTCAAGATGAAGATGCCGAGCTCGAAGGGGATCATCACTGTAGCCGGCGACTACAAGAAGTCCATCGAGTGCGCTGCAGCCAGCAGCCGGCTGGCCGAGTCCCTCATGGTTGCAGAAGAGAAGAAGATGCTAGAGCGAGTTGTGGCCATGGCCGGCAAGCAGCCGGCCCTGTCCCCCAACCCCAAGGAATGTGATGCGCAGGGCTCCTTCCAGCCTGCCAAGGAGACGAAGAAGATACCTCTGGACCCGGAGAACCCGGAGAGGTTTGCTGTCATTGGAGCAAACCTGGACAGTAAATAGGAAGGCGAGCTCGTCGACTTCCTCCGTGAGAATCGAGACATCTTTGCATGGTCCCCAAAGGACATGCCGGGTGTTCCGAAGGATTTTGCCGAGCACAAGTTACACGTCCGAGAGGACGTGAAGCCAGTCAAGCAGCCTCTCCGCCGACTGTCAGAGGAGAAGAGAAGAATCGGAGGAGAAGAGATAGCCCGGCTCCTTGCCGCCGGCTTTATTACGGAAGTGTTTTTCCCAGAGTGGCTTGTGAACCCGGTCTTGGTATTGAAGAAGAACAACAAATGGCGTATGTGTATAGACTACACTAGCCTCAACAAAGCTTGCCCCAAAGATCCGTTTGCCCTGCCACGGATTGATCAAGTGACAGACTCCACAGCCGGATGCGAGCTATTGAGTTTCATGGATGCCTACTGAGGATACCACGAAATCAAGTTGGACCCAGCAGACGGCCTGAGGACCGCCTTCATCACACCCTTCGGAGCTTTCTGTTACCTGACTATGACATTCGGCTTGAGGAATGCCGGTGCCACTTTTCAGCGTTGTTGCATGCAGAAATGCCTCCTCAAGCAACTCGGCAGAAATGCCCACGTCTACGTAGATGATATTGTGGTGAAGACGGAGAAGCACGGCACCCGGCTGGAAGACCTCAAAGAAACATTTGCCAATTTGCGCCGATTCCAGATCAAGCTCAACCCCGAGAAATGCCTGTTCGGAGTACCAGCCGGCCAGCTTCTAGGCTTTTTGGTCTCCGAACGCGGCATTGAGTGCAACCCTGTGAAGATCAAGGCCATTGAGAGAATGGAGATTTCCACCAAGTTGCGAGACGTGCAGAAGTTCACCGGGTGCCTGGCCTCCCTAAACCGCTTCATCAGCCGGCTAGGAGAAAAGGCTCTCCCCCTGTACCGACTCATGAAGAAATCCACTCACTTCGAGTGGAACGACCAAGCAGACCAAGCCTACCATGAGTTGAAGAAGATGCTGACCACTCCACCTGTCCTGGCGGCGCCGACTGAGAAGGAGCCCATGCTCCTCTACATCGTCGCGACTAGCCGAGTGGTCAGTACAGTCATCGTGGTCCAATGCCCAGAAGAAGGCCGAGCCCAGTTAGTCCAGAGGCCGGTATATTATTTAAGCAAAGTACTGTCCACTTCAAAGCAAAACTACCCGCACTACGAGAAGATGTGCTATGGAGTGTACTTTGCCGCCAAGAAGCTGAAGCCCTACTTTCAAGAGCATCCCATCACGGTCGTATGCACCACCCCGCTTGCCGAGATCATAGGCAGCCGGGATGCATCCGGCCGGGTGGCTAAGTGGGCCATTGCGCTGGCTCCTTACACAATCTTCTACCAGCCCCGCACCGCCATCAAGTCCCAAGCATTGGCCGACTTCCTCGTCGACTGGGCCGAGACCCAGTACCTACCGCCGGCTCCCGACTCCACTCATTGGCGGATGCACTTCGACGGGTCCAAGATGCGCACCGGCTTGGGAGCCGGCATCGTCCTCACCTCTCCCAAAGGCGACAAACTCAGATACACGCTGCAAATCCATTTTGCCGACTCCAACAACGTGGCTGAGTATGAGGCGCTCATACACGGGCTCCGGCTAGCCAAAGAGCTCGGCATACGCCGGATCCTGTGTTATGGAGACTCGGACTTGGTGGTCCAGCAGTCAACTGGCGACTGGGACGCCAAGGATGCAAACATGGCGAGCTATCGATTCCTCGTCCACCAGATCAGTGGATACTTTGAAGGGTGCGAGTTCCTTCACGTGCCACGGGCCGACAATGACCAACGAGATGCCCTGGCACGGATCGGCTCCACCCGACAGGCTATACCAACCGGTGTCTCTCTCCAGCGCCTCCTCAAACCGTCTATCAAGCCGTCTCCAGAATCAGACTCTATCTTCGTACCGCCCGCCCCTGATGCAGCCGGATGTGACTGGAGGAACCCAGCAGGCGGCTCGGGGACTTCGACAAGCGGCCCGGGGACTGCCGTAGTCGAACCCGGCCCGGGGACTACAGCAGTCGGCCCGGGGACTGCAGCGACACAAGAAGCGGTGGCCGACTCCAACTCTCCAGCACCCAACCCACCCACCCGGGTCATAGTGGCCGTACTGAGAGCAGAAGAAGTCGCAGCCCCATCATGGGCCCAGCCCATCCTCAACTTCCTAGTCAACAGAGAGCTGCCGACTGATGAGATCTCGGCAAGACTAGTGCAACGCCGAGCCAGAGTGTACGCAATAATAAACAGAGAACTTGTCAAGCGTAGCGTCACTAGAGTCTTCCAGCGCTGCATCGAGCCAGAGAAGGGCGTAGCAATCCTCAAGGATATCCACCAAGGCGAATGCGGCCACGACGCAGCCTCAAGATCACCTGTGGCCAAAGCCTTCCGCCATGGTTTCTTCTGGCCGACTGCTTTGGAAGACGCCAAGGAATTAGTCAAGTGCTACAAAGGATGCCAAGTCCTCAGTTCCAAGCAACACCTGCCGGCTTCCGCACTCAAGACCATCCCCCTCACCTGGCCCTTTGCCGTTTGGGGGCTGGATATGGTGGGCCCATTCAAGACAGCCCGCGGTGGCATGACACATTTGCTTGTCGCCGTGGATAAATTTACCAAGTGGATCGAAGCGAAGCCGAATAAGAAGCTGAACGGGTCGACTGCCGTGACATTCATCGCCGACATCACTACTCGGTACGGTGTGCCACACAGCATCATCACCGACAACGGCACAAACTTTGCCAAGGGAGCACTGGCACGTTTCTGCGCGACACAGGGCATCCGACTGGACTTAGCGTCCGTTGCCCACCCGCAGTCAAACGGCCAGGTCGAGCGAGCAAATGGCCTCATCCTCTCCGGCATCAAGCCCCGACTGGTTGTACCACTGGAGCGTTCGGCCGGCTGCTGGCTCGATGAGCTGCCGGCTGTCCTCTGGAGTCTGTGTACTACCCCAAACAAGTCAACTGGCTTCACCCCGTTCTTCCTTGTATATGGTGCCGAGGCCGTCATCCCAACTGACATCGAGTTCGACTCGCCTCGGGTCACCATGTACACGGAGGCGGAGGCCAAGGAAGCACGAGAAGACGGCGTCGACCTGCTGGAAGAAGGCCGGCTGTTAGCACTCAGCCGGTCCGCCATCTACCAGCAGGGTTTGCGCCGTTACCACAACCGGAAGGTCAAGCCAAGATCCTTCCAAGAGGGCGACCTTGTGCTCCGGCTGATCCAGCGAACAGCCGGCCAACACAAGCTCTCGGCCCCTTGGGAAGGCCCTTTCGTCGTCAGCAAGGCACTAGGCAACGACTCCTACTACCTGATCGACGCACAGAAGCCAAGAGCACGCAAGAGGAATGATTCCGGCAAGGAGTCGGAACGACCATGGAATGCAAACCTCCTGAGAAGATTTTACAGTTGCAAGCATTATGTATCATGCTACCTTTTTTGTATTAAGTACGAGACAACGGGCCCGCCGAGGTGCACTTGCGGACTTCCCTCCTTTATCTATGAATGACGAGTGTCATATTCATGAATGTATTATTACATTTGATTTTCTATCTGGCACCGGGTTCGACTAGTCGGCCCGGGGACTGGCTGCCTTAAGTTATATTAAAAGTTCTACCTGAAGTCAGACAAGTAGTGTGCCAGCACCCGAGCCCTCTCTTGTTGAAAGTCGCAGATCGAAGAACCGACTATCCGACTGACAAGAGCCAAAGGCAGAAAGGATGCCCACACAAAAAACGGCTAAGGAGTAACAAACTTATATAATGCAAGCCGGCCTCCAGCCACGCCTACCGGCTGACCAAACAGCCGGCTGGCCGGCTTCCCAGTCACTTCGCTACAATCCAACAAATCTTGAGTACTTGCCCTCCCAACCGGCCAAGCACTTCTCCAGCCACAGACTGCAGAGCAGCTGTCCGACTGGGAAGGCGGCAACCAAGGGAGGGCGGCAAAGGAAACAGCCGAAGGATGAAAAGCAAAGAACAAGGGAAAGCCAAATGCATGCATAATTATATTTACACATAAGACCTTCAACAGGCCGGCAGTCAATAGAGTTTGAATACACCCCCAGTGGGTGGAATTGTGCAAACTTAACAAAATACTGTTCCAAGAGTAATAAAACAGGAAAGTAGAGGCAGCAGATTAGACTAAGGGCGCAGCAGGGGAGCCGGGTTGGTCGGTGGAGACGGTGGCGCCGGCTGGAGGAGTGGCCGGCTGGCGAGTCTTGGCTTGATCATCGCCGGCTGCAGGCGGTGCGCCCACGCGTGCCTTGTTGCTGGAGGCACGGTCAAGCTGAGGCTGACCGGCCGCTCCATCATCTGGCGCGGCGTCTTCACCCTCCTCCTCCTCCTCCTTGCCCTCGTCGCTGGAGTCGATCTCCTCCGCCGAGTCGTCGCCATCTGCCGGGTTCAGCCCGAACCACTCCTCCGGCTGGGCAACGCCGTTGTCGTCTACCTCAGGAGCAAAAGCGCTGGTGTCGGTGTAGTCGGCGATCGCCGAGGCTCGCTGGATGATAGCCGGCCGAACCGACTCCAGTTCCGTGTCGGCCTCCTGCCGCCAGGTGGCTAGCTGGTCCACACTCAGCTCGGGATACCAGGCCTTGACGAACTCCAGCGCTCGCCTGGCGCCGGACCGAGCCGCAGAAGCCTTCCAGGCCTCGAAGCAGCCGGCCGACACCTCCAGCCAGTCGGCAGTCCAACTGGGAGTGCGGGGAATTACCTCACCAGGCCAGAGAGTGGCCAGCACCTGCGCCCCAACATGCTGAAGCCGGCGGAGCATGCGGTGAGCCGGTTGGAGGCGGGCTTGAATCACCAAGAGTTGTTCCTCCAGTGACCGGCGAGCGCTCGGCGCGATCTCGGCGCCAGCCTGCCTTTGTGCCTCGCGGTGGCCCTCGATGACCTGGTTGGCGGCAGTAGAGTAGCCAGGGAAGTACTCCGCGCAAGAAAGAAAGAGAAAGAAGAGAAAAATACAAAGTCAGAAAAATGAACCAAAACGGCAAGCGGCAAGAAAGGGACGAAGAAAAGGGCGGCCTACCGTCAACCAAGTCTTCAATCTGGCCGAAGCCGTTGATCAACGACTGCCTCGCCTCGGCCCAGCTTGCCACCTCCGTCTCATATTCAGCTTGAAGGGCGGCCTCGCTGTCCTGCACCGCCTTCAGGGCCGCCTTGTGGCTCACCTCCTGGTCGGCCAGCCTCTTGGCCAGGCGGTCACGCTCCTGGGCCAAGGCGTCAAACTCGGCCTCCTTAGCGCGGAGGGCGGCCTGAGTCCCACCCAGCTGCTCCCTCAGTTTGGCGTTGGCCATTGCAGGCATGGCAGAAAAGAAAGAAGCAATAAGGAAGAAGTCGTCAAGGAAGATCCGACCCGACTGCTCAGCAGTCGGCCCGAATCTCGGGGACTACACCCAATGGGTGCGCTGACGCGCCCCCATGTGAGATAAGATGAAGCACTTACCCCGGCTCTCAGATAGATCAGCATTCTTCTGGGTCAGCTCCCGAGCCTGGGAGTTGAAGGCAGCCGCGCGGAGGTTGTGGTAGTCCTGCAAGTCAGGCATGGAAGCGAATGAGAACAAGATAAGCAAACAAAGCGCGCTAAGAAGTTCCAAGCCGCCTGCTCAGTAGCCGACTCGGAACTCGGGGACTACACCCAGTGGGTGCGCTGACGCGCCCCCACGGAAGAAACCAAGGTCAAAAAGCAAAAACGGGAAGACTTACCCGAATGGCCGCTCGCGTCGCGAGGAACTCGTCATTGTATTTCCTCAGCACCGCGGCCTGGGACTGAAGCCGGTTCCGGACTTCCTGCGCCGCCACGTTTACCACAGCCGTCCCTCCACCCAGCGTCCACCCCGAGCTGGCGCTGGCCTCCTCCACGTCCCGGCCCGACAAGCCGGAGCCCGCGGCCTTCTGCGGGTCTGAAGTGGCCTTCCCCGTGCGCTGGCGCGATGGCGACTGGACCACCAGGTCCGTCCTCCCCCCAGCCGGTTGCACCGGCGGCACATTAGGCCGGCTGCCTTGGGCCGCCCCAGTCGGCGAGGCCGGTGCCGCCTCCCTCTCCGGGACGACGACATCGTCCTCCCTTTCCAACCTAGGCAGGTCGCCGCCGGCTTCCTCCGGCGGGGGCTCCGGGGCCTCGGGTGCCGCGACACGCAGAGGGGTGACAAGCAAGGCCCCCTCCGCTGTCGCCGCGGCCGCAGCCTCCGCTTGGGCCTTGGCCGCCGCGTCGGCGCGCGCCTTCGCCGACTCCTCCTCCTCCTGTGCCGCCTTGGCGGCAGCCGCCCTCAGCTCCTCCGCCTCTCGCTCCTCCCGCGCCTCCTGCGCATTTTGCTCCGTCGCCGCCTGAAGCTCGGCGCGGGGGTCCACACGGCGGGTGCTCCCGGATCCTCCCGGCGATCCAACCACGGAGGCGGCAGCAACCCGCTCAAGAGAAAGCGGAGCCCTGATTTTTAAGAAAGGGCAAGGATTCAGAAATCTACCAAGAAAAGAAGAAACAATATGCCGAAGAATGTGCACTTACGCCGACACCGTCTGCGGCTGCTTCACCGCCTTGCGGAAGCGGGCCACCTTCGCGGCCGCCTCATCCCGCCTGGTCGCCGCCGCCCCGCCCTTGGGCTTCTTCGGCCGACTGCCGAACAAGCCCGACGCGGCCCGGCGCTTCTGCCCGCCGCCCCGAGCAGACGGCACAGCGGAGGAACCCGCGCCATGGCCGGACGCCAGCTGGCGGCGCAGGATGATCTCCGCCTCGTCGTC
This sequence comes from Triticum aestivum, assembly GCF_018294505.1. NCBI lineage: Eukaryota > Viridiplantae > Streptophyta > Magnoliopsida > Poales > Poaceae > Triticum > Triticum aestivum. Next base: position 87,049,934 of record NC_057814.1, read on the forward strand.
ATCCGGCCAGTCGTCGAAGCTGACTCCAAGCCCGGAGCCGCCTGCTTCGCCGCCGGCTTCGCCGCCACCCGCCTCGGTGTTTTCTTCCATGGCGGCCGCCCCAAGTCGTGGTCCTCCAAGTCATGCTCCGCCCGGTCGGGAAGAAATCGGCGCTCCGCCCCCGACTCGGCTGCAGGTCGAAGGAGAGGGCTCTGCCAAGACGTGCCAACTGGTCAGAGTCGGCCAAGAAAAAATCGGCGACAAAACAAAGAGAAGAATGGGTGAAGAGAGCATACCGTAGGCGGAGGATGTGGGCGGGAGTATGGCTCCTTGCCAAACCGCCAGTCTGCGGAGAGCTTGCAGTTCGCAAGATAATTCACCATATGAGCCACCTCATCGTGCGGCATATCCTTGGTGCACATCCGACTCGGATCGAGTTGGCCGCTCATCTGACAGATCAGGTGAGGGAGGCTTTGAAGCGGAAGCACCCGGCGCGCGACAAAAGCGGCCAGCAAGTCGGACCCAGTCAAGCCCTCCGACTGGATCATCACCCCGAGTCGGGCGATGGCCACAGCTCCAGCCTGCGACAGTGTCACGGCCCGATAGGACCACTAGGGCCGCCTCCCAGCCGGTGGGCCGGCTACGTAAGCCGGCAAGTTGATGTAGTCGCCTTGCGGGGTGACATTCCTCACGTAGAAATACAACTTCTGCCAAAGCTTCACCGACTGGATCAGCGTGATGACGGGGAAGGGATTGTCGGCCGCTGGCCTCCGCATCGCGATGAAGGCGCCGTTCTGAGCCGGCACGCCCTGCATGCGGGTGCCGAGCTTGGATTGGAAGAACTCCCCCCAGAGCTCGAGGGTGGGGAGAACGCCAAGAAAGCCTTCGCACAGGGTGACGAAGGCGGACAACAGCACCATCGTGTTCTGAGTGAGGTGGTGCGGCTGGAGTTGATAGAAGTCAAGGAAGGAGCAGAAGAAAGTGCTCGCCGGCAAGCCGAGGCCGCGCAGGAAGTGCGAGCGGAAGACTACCTGCTCGCCTTCCTCCAGCGCCGGCGTGATCTCCTTCTCCGGCGCGAGCCGGACCCACACCTGGTCCTTGCCGGGCAACCGCCGTGTCTTGCGGAGGAACTCGATGTGGTCCATATGTATGAGGGAGCCGTCCCAGTCCCTGTTGTATTGCATGGTGGCGAGAAGCTAGCAAGGAAGAGTGCGGCGGCGGAGAAAGCACGGCCTTGCGGCGGCAAAGCTGCGGGCGGAGTGAAGATTGGTGGGACGGCGCGGCGGTGAGGCGCTGCTGCGAGGGAAAGCAGAAGGAAGAAGATGGCGGAGAAAGGAGGAGCGTGCAAGCGTTTGACGCTTCCCCTCCTCCCCCTACTTATAGCCTCATGCGGCGAAGCCGAGGAGGCGAGGCGTGGGGAGGAACGTGGGATTAACTGCGCCCACTCCCCCACGTCCCGCGATTATTACGCCCAAACAGCGTGCGGAAACCGCCGCCGGAAGACGTGCACACAGCTCTGGGCCACAGAGGATCCGCGCCTGGGCCTAGGCGTAGGAGTGGTGGGCCCTCGGCCTGCGGCGTTGTCCTGTCGCGCGTGTGGGTTGGCAGGCCCTTTTTCAGCGGGAGGATGCCACGTGGTTCGCAGGCGGTGAGCGGCCGGCCCGCGGCCCGGTGCACGCGCCAACAGACTCCCGCCTTCCTACTTTAGAAATTTCGCCAAGATGGTGCGCCCAACCGAGGCCGGCTCCTAGCTGCTGGCTCGTCAAGATAAGAAGCTGACCGAGCTTCTCGACCTCCTCTCAGCCTCGAAGCCCAACCAGCTTCGGGGACTACTGTCGGAGTAAATGGCCACGGGTAGCCTAACCGACTCCCCCGGGCTCTTCAGAAAATTATCAGGCCATTCGAAGCCTTCAAGCATACAAAGCATAGGGCCGCCTTCCCCCGGCCAGCTATCCCCAGGGCCGACTACCAGAAGGCGACCCGGCCTCAGAAACCTTCCCCAAGAAAGCTACGAGACGGCCGACTCCAGGAAGCCGGCCCCAAGAGGACCGACTCCCAGAAGCCGGCCATAAAGAAAGCCGACTCCCGGAAGCCGGCCAAGACTGCATCCACATAACGGTGATAAGACGGGGCATGGCCGCAGTACAGCCCACTACCCCCGAATCCCAAAGCAGCCATGGCCACAGGGCGCCGTACGGGCCAGCCATCCCCCGTCCGGTGCGGCACTGTAGCCATGTTGGCCTCAATGTCACCCACGACAGGCGCCAGTACGGCCCGCGGGCGGCGGGCCCCTTTAGTCAGAGAGACACTCGAAGGTGGCCCGGCCTCCCCTAGTCGGCCAGGGGCGTGGCCAGCTCCTAATAGCCGGCTACCTCCCTCCCTCGAAACATGTGCCTCATTAAGGAGACAAGACAAGGTAAGGCTACAGTGAGAGCCCGCAGGGCGGCAACACTGTAGCCACACTTACCTTGTCAAAGCCCTCGTCATCAGAGGCGAGGCAACAGTAACCAGCCGCCGACAAAGCCCCCAAGCGGTGGGGCCGGCTTGTCGGCCAAGAGGCCGGCAGCCGGCGGGACCCACCAGTCGGCGAGCTCCAATGGCCGGCAGAGAAGCCGGCGAGCATAGACACTGATGGCTGGGATCCGCGCCAAGCCGGTTTACCATTGTACCCCTGGGGGGTAGGCCTATATAAACCCCCCGGGACACCCATGCAAAGGGTTGATCTCATAGAGTTTCACACACCACATAGAGAGAAAAGGAGAGCTAGCCTTGCCCTTCTTCTTCCTCTAGCCACACAGCTAAAGGAGCACTTGTAGCTACTTGTACTGATCTAGTGATCATGCGGAGACCCCGCAGACCAGGACTAGGGGTGTTATCTCCACGGAGAGCCCCGAACCTAGGTAAGATCCGCCGGCATGCATGTCTTCGCCTCATCCCGTTTCCAGGCACCGGCGATGTCTTACTGGCTCCCACAATGATAAGCCACCTGTTGGCATATGTCGCACCTACCACCCGACAATCATATAGTTTGGCCATGCTTCATTTTCGTGACACAAAATGCTCTCATCATGCATAACCCCGATGACAAGCCAAGCAATTGTTTCATACTTTAGTATTCTCAAACTTTTTCAACTTTCACGCAATACATGAGCGTGAGCCATGGACATAGCACTATGGGTGGAATAGAATATGATGGTGGAGGTTGTGTGGAGAAGACAAAAAAAGAGAAAGTCTCACATCAACGCGGCTAATCAACAGGCTATCGAGATGCCCATCAATTGATGTCAATGCGAGGAGTAGGAATTGCCATGCAATGGATGCACTAGAGCTATAAATATATGAAAGCTCAACAAAAGAAACTAAGTGGGTGTGCATCCAACTTGCTTGCTCACGAAGACCTAGGGCATTTGAGGAAGCCCATCATTGGAATATACAAGCCAAGTTCCATAATGAAAAATTCCCACTAGTATTTGAGGAAGATCATGGTGCTACTTTGAAGCATAAGTGTGGAAAAAATGATAGTAGCATTTCCCCTTCTCTCTTTTTCTCTCATCTCTTTTTTTGGGCCTTCCTTCTTTTTTATTTGGCCTTTCAGCCCTTTTTTTATTTGGCCTTTCTCTTTTTTTATTTGGCCTTTCTCTTTTTTTCCTCACATGGGACAATGCTCTAATAATGATGATCATCACACTTCTATTTATTTACAACTCAAGGATTACAACTCGATACTAGAACAAAATATGACTCTATATGAGTGCCTCCGGCAGTGTACCGGGATGGGCAATGAATCAAGAGTGGCATGTATGAAAAATTATGCACGGTGGCTTTGCCACAAATACGATGTCAACTACATGATCATGCAAAGCAATATGATAATGCTGAAGCGTGTCATAATAAACGGAACGGTGGAAGTTGCATGGCAATGTATCTCGGAATGGCTATGGAAATGCCATAATAGGTATGTATGGTGGCTGTTTTGAGGAAGATATAAGGAGGCTTATGTGTGATAGGGCGTATCATATCACGGGGTTTGGATGCACCGGCGAAGTTTGCACCTACTCTCGAGGTGAGAAAGGGCAATGCACGGTACCGAAGAGGCTAGCAATGATGGAAGGGTGAGAGTGCATATAATCCATGGATTCAACATTAGTCATAAAGAACTCACATACTTATTGCAAAAATCTACAATTCATCGAAACCAAGCACTACGTGCATGCTCCTAGGGGGATAGATTGGTAGGAAAAGACCATCGCTCGTCCCCGACCGCCACTCATAATGAAAGCAATCAAGGAACGCCTCATGCTTCAAATTTGTCACACAACGGTTACCATACGTGCATGCTACGGGACTTGCAAACCTCAACACAAGTATTTCTCAATTTCACAATTACTCAACTAGCACGACTCTAATATCATCATCTTTATATCTGAAAAGAATTATCAAGTATCAAACTTCTCATAGTATTCAACGCACTTTATATGAATGTTTTTATTATACCCATCTTGGATGCCCATCATATTAGGACTAATTTTATAACCAAAGCAAATTACCATGCTGTTTAGGACTCTCAAAATAATATAAGTAAAGCATGAGAGTTCATCTATTTCTTCAAAATAAAACCACCGCCGTGCTCTAAAAGGATATGAGTGAAGCACTAGAGCAAATGACAAACTACTCCAAAAGATATAAGTGAAGATCAATGAGTAGTTGGATAATTATGTAACTATGTGAAGACTCTCTAACATTTAAGAATTTCAGATCTTGGTATATTATTCAAACAGCAAGCAAAACAAAACAAAATAAAATGACGCTCCAAGCAAAACACATATCATGTGGTGAATAAAAATATAGCTCCAAGTAAGGTTACCAATGAACAAAGACGAAAGAGGGGATGCCTTCCGGGCCATCCCCAAGCTTAGGCTCTTGGTTGTCCTTGAATATTACCTTGGGGTGCCTTGGGCATCCCCAAGCTTAGGCTCTTGCAATTCCCTATTCCATAGTCCATCGAATCTTTACCCAAAACTTGAAAACTTCACAACACAAAACTCAACAGAAAACTCGTAAGCTCCGTTAGTATAAGAAAATAAATCACCACTTAGGTACTGTTGTGAAATCATTATAAATTCATATTGGTGTAATATCTACTGTAATATCTATGGTTCATACCCTCCGATACTTCTCATAGATTCAACAAAATAAGCAAACAACACAATGAAAACAGAATCTGTCAAAAACAGAACAGTCTGTAGTAATTTGTATCATTCGAATACTTCTGTAACTCCAAAAATTCTGAATAAATTGGTGGACGTGAGGAATTTGTCTATTAATCTTCTGCCAAAAGAATCAACTTAAAAGCACTCTTCTGTAGGAAATTACAGCTAATCTCGTGAGCGCAAAGTTTCTGTCTTTTACAGCAAGATTACATTAACTTTCACCCAAGTCTTCCCAAAGGTTCTACTTGGCACTTTATTGAAAAAAAGCTACAAAACATGATTACTACAGTAGATTAATCATGTGGACACACAAAAACAGTAGGGGTAAATATTGGGCTGTCTCCCAACAAGCGCTTTTCTTTAATGCCTTTCTAGCTAGGCATGATGGTTTCAATGATGCTCACATAAAAGATAAGATTTGAAATATAAAGAGAGCATCATGAAGAATATAACTAGCACATTTAATCTTAACCCACTTCCTATGCATAGGGATTTTGTGATCAAACAATTTATGGGAACAAGCATCAACTAGCATAGGAAAGCAAAACAAGCATAACTTTAAAACTTTAAGCACATAGAGAGGAAATTGATATTATTGCAATTCCTACAAGCATATATTCCTCCCTCATAATAATTTTCAGCAGCATCATGAATGAATTCAACAATATAGCCATCACATAAAGCATTATTTTCATGATCTACATGCATTGAAAATTTACTACTCTCCAGATAAGCAAAATTCTTCTCATTCGGAATAGTGGGAGTATCATAAGAAACTCGAATACTATAAATTGTTTCCATATTAAAAGAGTAATGTTCAGAAAAAGGGTAATCATAATCATGACAGGTTTTATAAATATAATCATCACTACTTTTTATAGCATAAGTGTCATCACAATAATCATCATAAGTAGCAACTTTGTTCTCATCATAATCAATTGAAACCTCTTCCAAGATAGTGGAATCATTACTAAATAAAGTCATGACCTCTCCAAATCCACTTTCATAATTAACACAATAAGATTCAACACCCTCCAAAATAGTGGGATCATTACTTCCTAAAGTTGACACTCTTCCAAACCCACTTTCTTCAATATAATCATCATAAATAGGAGGCATGCTATCATCATAATAAATTTGCATATCAAAACTTGGGAGGTTAAAAATATCATCTTCATAAAACATAGCATCCCCAAGCTTGGGACAAACATTAATTGCAGAAAATAAATTCTCAAACATGTCATTCTCATCAAACATAGCATCCCCAAGCTCGGGCCTTTTCATATCATAAGCATAATCAATCTCATCATTAATAGTATGGATATCACCAATAGTATAGCAATTATCATCATCACAATGAGTAATAGGAGCAACATCATTTGGGAGGGATACCTTTTTACCTTTGCTTCTCTGTCTTTTCTTTTTCTTCTTCACATTAAGTATGGGTTTAATCCTCTTTTTGGAGCTCCTTATTAATGAGATTGGTTGAATAGAAGGCTCCTCCTCGTTACCTAATTCATCATAAGAAAGAATAGGAGGATATTGGGAAGTCTCTTCCCTTTCATTAGTATTCTCTTCATCTTCTATTTGTTTTCTTGTCTTTATGTAATTGGCAATATAAGGATTTTCAATGCAATTTACCGTGCAATACATATAAATTTCCTCTAGATCAAAATCAAGAACTTTATCAGGGACAAATTCTGGCATATTCTTAGTTATACGTTTCATTTCTTCACAACCCACAAGCAAACTAAGTTCATTATGATGCACAAGGGAAATCAAGTCATCACAATTTTGGGACATGATTCGATCACGAAACAATTTGCATTGGATATTTAAATGACCACGTTCATTGCAAAGTTCACAAGGATGGCTAAGAAAATTTAAATTTTCAGCACAAACATCTAGCCTTCTTGCAACCATTTAGTTTCTAAATACTTATGCCTCTTGCAAAATCTATCTTCCCTATTTGCTGTGTACTTGCAAACTCTATGCACTCCACAAAAATTGACATCCTTATAAGAGACATTTTCGTCATGACTAGTGCAATCATCATTAATACTATGGAGTTCGTACTAACAACATTGCAATCATGCTCATCATTCAAAGATTTAGTGCCAAACATTTTAACACATTCTTCTTCTAACAATTTGGCACAATTATCGGAATCCTTATTTTCATGAAAGATATTGAAAACATGAAGCATATGAGGCACCCTCAATTCCAATTTTTTTAGTTTTCTTTTATAAACTAAACTAGTGATAAAACAAGAAACTAAAAGATTCAATTGCAAGATCTAAAGATATACCTTCAAGCACTAACCTCCTCGGCAACGGCGCCAGAAATTGGCTTAGTTGACGGGGTGTTAGTGCCGCTTACCTAGCCTCCCTGGCAACGGCGCCAGAAATTGCTTGATGTCTACTACACAACCTTCTTCTTGTAGACGTTGTTGGGCTTCCAAGTGCACAGGTTGTAGGACAGTAGCAAATTTCCCTTAAGTGGATGACCTAAGGTTCATCAATCCGTGGGAGGCGTAGGATGAAGATGGTCTCTCTCAAAAAACCCTGCAACCAAATAACAAAGAGTCTCTTGTGTCCCCAACACACCCAATACAATGGTAAATTGTATAGGTGCACTAGTTCGGTGAAGAGATGGTGATACAAGTGCAATATGGATGGTAGATATAGGTTTTTGTAATCTGAAATTATAAAAACAGCAAGGTAACAAGCGATAAAAGTGAGCGTAAACGGTATTGCAATGCTAGGAAACAAGGCGTAGGGTTCATACTTTCACTAGTGCAAGTTTTCTCAACAATAATAACATAATTGGATCATATAACTATCCCTCAACATGCAACAAAGAGTCACTCTAAAGTCACTAATAGCGGAGAACAAACAAAGAGATTATTGTAGGGTACGAAACCACCTCAAATTTATCCTTTCTGATCGATCTATTCAAGAGTCCGTAGTAAAATAACACGAAGCTATTCTTTCCGTTCGATCTATCCTAGAGTTCGTACTAGAATAACACCTTAAGACACAAATTAACCAAAACCCTAATGTCACCTAGATACTCGAACGTATATGATATGCATCACACAATCTTAGATTCATCTATTCAAGCAACACAAAGAACTTCAAAGAGTGCCCCAAAGTTTCTACAGGAGAGTCAAGACGAAAACGTGTGCCAACCCCTATGCATAGATTCCCAAGGTCATGGAACCCGCAAGTTGATCACCAAAGCATACATCAAGTGAATCAATTGAATACCCCATTGTCACCATGGGTATCCCATGCAAGACATACATCAAGTGTTCTCAAATCCTTAAAGACTCAATTCGATAAGATAACTTCAAAGGGAAAACTCAATTCATCACAAGGAGATAGAGGGGGAGAAACGTCATAAGGTCCAACTATAATAGCAAAGCTCGCGATACATCAAGATCGTGCCAAGTCAAGAACACGAGAGAGAGAGATCAAACACATAGCTACTGGTACATACGCTCAGCCCCGAGGGTGAACTACTCCCTCCTTGTCATGGAGAGCCTCGGGATGATGAAGATGGCCACCGGTGAGGGATCCCCCCCTTGGCAGGGTACCGGAAGAGGGTCTCGATTGGTTTTTGGTGGCTACAGCAGCTTGCGGCGGTGGAACTCCCGATCTAGGTTATGTTCTGGAAGTTTGGGTATATATAAGAGGTGTTGGCATCAGGAGCAAGTCAGGGGGGTCTCCGAGGCGGCCACGAGGTAGGGGGCGCGCCCAGGGGGGTACGGCGCACCCCCCACCCTCGTGTGTGCCTCGGGACTCTTCTAGCCCATCTCCGATACTCCATGGGTTTCTTCTGGTTCAAAAATAATCTCCATGAAATTTCAGGTCAATTGGACTCCGTTTGGTTTTCCTTTTCTGCGATACTCAAAAACAAGGAAGAAAACAGAAACTGACACTGGGCTCTAGGTTAATAGGTTAGTCCCAAAAATCATATAAAATAACATATAAATGCATATAAAACATCCTAGATGGATAATATAATAGCATGGAACAATCAAAAATTATAGATATGTTGGAGATGTATCAATATCAAGGACTCTTTCTACCAAACCACAACTCGTCGTACAATCCTTGTCATGTCTAACTATATGATGAGGTTAAGGAAATCCCCCTCAGGCGGGACATCTGTATAGGATAGTCAGGATACAGGCCAGCCTGACCCCCAAACTTGAAGAGGAGTTGATTACCTTCCTTCGGGAAAACGCTGGCGATTTCGGTTGTGAGACTTCTGATATGGCGGGGATCCGTAGTGAAATAACCGAGCATCAACTCAATGTTGACAAAAACTGAAGCCGGTGCAGCAGACAATGAGGTGCTACAATCCTGAGGAAAGGAGGTGATAGACGAGGAAGTGAAAAAACTCCTGAATGCCAAATTCATTAGCTATATCCAATATTCGAACTGACTCTGTAATCCCGTCCTCGCCAAGAAAGGGAATGGGAAACTCTGGGTGTGCATATACCACACTAGCCTCAACAAGGTCTCATCATTGACCTGCATTGATCAAATCATCGATTCTATATTCGTATGACAATACATCTTCCTCCTTGATGCATACTGAGGATACCACCAGATCAGCGGGAAGGAGGCGTACGTACCCCATACTAGTTTCATCAAGCCATTCATGGCGTACTTCTGTAAGACGACTCCATTTTGGTGGAAGAACACATGATGCACTTACAAGAGAACAATGAAGACGCCTTCTCCAACCAAATTGGAGAGAATATGGAGGTTTACATTGACGACCTTGTTGTGAAATCGAAGGAGAAGGAGGGATTAATCCCATACTTAATCGAAACCTTCGCAAATCTTCGAAGGTTCAAGATCATGCTTAACCCTTAGAAGTGAGTGTTTGGGGTGGAGGCACAAAAAAATGTTGGGATTCCTTGCCTCCCATAGGGGGATCAAAGCAAACACCAAAAAAATTTAAAGATACCATTGGTATGTCTCCAACGTATCTATAATTTGTGTTTTGTTCATGCTATATTTATATCATTTAGTGTGTTTTGTTCATGCTATATTTATATCATTTAGACATAGTTTTAGCACACATTTCTATTATTTTCATTGAACTAGCATATTAATCGGTCTCAAGCGCAAGTAGTTGTTTTTTGTTGATTTTTATTAAGGAAATAATTGTTTTTTAAATAAAGAAAGGTAGGAAGGTCTCCCTCCCTCTAATGAAATGGGCTTCTTTAAATTATGCAATACATTCACTAGTCTCGGATCTTTAGAAAAATGAACCAATCCTATTTCGTCACACTTTAGAGGCTATCGCTCGTTTACCAAAGATCCCTATCCCACAGCTGGCTAATAAAACCGCCTTGGCAATGTGTCAAGTCCTTTCAATCAGAGTTCAACTCTTCAGCGAAAGTGAAAAATCTATGGTCTTCCATCCGCGGAGGTAGCCATGGACTCCATGGGGCAGGGGGCAAAAAGATATGATGTCAAAGGAAATCACCCGGAAGCCACCACCAACCAAAGACGTGTCGGAAGGGTACACCTGTGCCTCTAAGCTATGGGCCTATGCTGCCCAGGCATGGTGACATGACGCCCCTCGTGCTCCTTCCCACTGCCTCTTGGCGCCCCTGGCTCTATTTATTGACCCTAACCCTCCATGAAATTTCTCTGGAATATTTTTACGGTTTCTTCTATGTGTTCCGAGGCAATCCAATCAAACCCTTTGTCAGCACTCTACCAGAGTATGGGGGATTTATTGTCAGCGACCACTCCATTGATCTCCAGTTGCTCCCATGATGATGCATTGATGCAGGAGTAGTCCTCTCAGAGTGATGGGGATTTGTAATCGTATCTATGTGTCATCACTCTTTCTCCCTTGATCATGTGAGTTTACGATCTTGGTTGTGATCATGGGTATTGTTAATGTTGGGGAATGTAGTATTTCAAAAAAAATCCTACGATCACGCAAGATCTATCTAGGAGAAGCATAGCAACGAGTGTGGAGAGTGTGTCCGCGTACCCTCGTAGACCGAAAGCGGAAGCGTTAAGTAACGCGGTTGATGTAGTCGAACGTCTTCGCAATCAACCCGATCAAGTACCGAATGCACGGCACCTCCGCGATATGCACACGTTCAGATCGGTGACGTCGCTCGAACTTCTAGATATAGCTGTGGTAGAGGGAGAGTTTCGTCAGCATGACGGCGTGTTGACGGTGATGATGAAATTACCGATGCAGGGCTTCGCCTATGCTCTACAACGATATGACTGAGGTGGAAATATGTGGAGGGGGCACCGCACACGGCTAAGATCAACTTGTGTGTCTATGGGGTGCCCCCTCCCCCGTATATAAAGGAGTGGAGGAGGGGAGGGCCGGCCCTCTCTATGGCGCGCCCCAAGGGGGATTCCTACTCCTAGTAGGAGTAAGTTTTCCCCCTTCCCTAGTTGGAGTAGGAGAAGAAGGAAGAGGGAGAAGGAGAGAAGGAAAGCCCCCCCCCCCAATTTGCATTGGGCTTGGGGGGCGCGCGCCTCCCACTTGGCCGCCTCCTCATCTCTCCCACCATGGTCCATTAAGGCCCATTAACTCCCCGGGGGGTTCCGATTACCCCCCGGTACTCCGGTAATTGTCCGAACTCATCCGAAACCATTCCGGTGTCCAAACATAGCCTTCCAATATATCAATCTTTATGTCTCGACAATTTAGAGACTCCTCGTCTTGTCCGTGATCACATCCGGGACTCTGAACTGCCTTCGGTGCATCAAAACACATAAACTCATAATATCCGATCGTCGTCAAACGTTAAGCGTGCGGACCCTACGGGTTCAAGAACTATGTAGACATGACCGAGACTCACTTCCGGTCAATAACCAATAGCGGAACCTAGATGCTCATATTGGTTCCCACATATTATACGAAGATCTGTTCGGTCAAACCGCATAACAACATAAGTTGTTCCCTTTGTCATCGGTATGTTACTTGCCCGAGATTCAATCGTATGTATCATCATACCTAGTTCAATCTCGTTATCGGCAAGTCTCTTTACTCATTCCGTAATGCATCATCCTCCAACTAACTCATTAGTCACATTGCTTGCAAGGCTTATAGTGATGTGCATTACCGAGAGGGCCCAGAGATACCTCTCCGACAATCGGAGTGACAAATCCTAATCTCGATCTATGCCAACTCAACAAACACCATCGGAGACACCTATAGAGCATCTTTATAATCACCCAGTTACGTTGTGACGTTTGATAGCACACTAAGTGTTCCTCCGGTATTCGGGAGTGGCATAATCTCATAGTCATAGGAACATGTATAAGTTATGAAGAAACCAATAGCAATAAACTAAGCGATCATAGTGCTAAGCTAACGGATGGTGTTGGGGATATTACCACTGGACGTAAACCGGCCAGGAGCGGCCGTGTTAACCCCATAAGTAGGTCATCTGTATCTGAAGTCCATGAAGACAGACGGTGATGCTTTATGAAGGCCCAGGGCCCAAAGGCGGTTTAAGGCCTGTAGACATAAACTGGCATTGATATGTAAACTTGTGTTGTAAGATAGATGTAGCAGAGACCGAGCCGGACACGATTATGAGCCGGCCTCAGGATTCTGTAAACCGACGGGCGTCAACCCATGTATATAAGGGGGCGACCCGTCGGCGGTTCAAGGAGGACAGACAACAACTCGAGACTCGGGCAAAGCGTATTCACTCCCTGGTCATCGAATCCCCAGTAATTCCATCACAACTAGACGTAGGCTTTTACCTTCATCGTAAGGGGCCGAACTAGTATAAAACTCTCTTGCGTCCCTTGTCCGCTTTAACCCCTCTAAGTTAACCCGTAGCGATGGCTCCACGACTAAGTCCTTTCTCTAGGACATCTGCCGTGACAAAACCACGACAGTTGGCGCCCACCGTGGGGCTATCGCACGATGGTTTCAAGTTCTTGGAGGGAACTTCGAAGGACTCAAGGGTTACGCTGTGGGCCGGATGACCAAGAGTTGTCGCGGCAAGCTCTACATCGACGATGCAGGCTGGGGCCCCGAGGCCGGCTCAATCGAATACGGGTACCGGGTCCCCTTTGGTGGCATACACGTTTTCATTGGCAAGATCGGCGAACCAGGCCCTGAGCCGGACATCTGCACCGACCTCGTCGAAATGGCTCAGCATGCGAGATCTGCCCGGGTCAAGCCTGTCATGAAGCGTGCCTTCGTGGGAGTTATCCATGGAGGGGAATCTAAGGATAGATCGGAATCTGGTGGTGAGACCGTCGTTTATTCCGGCGACGAGTCATCGACCGGAGAGACCGAGTCGTTATCAGTTACAAGATGGCCAGATTGGGGGCCGTTCCAATGGCGACAGTATTCCGGACCCCTTTGATCTGCCAACCCGGGTTGCGATCTTCATGGCCGGTACGCAACCGGCGCTCCACTCTTCGACCGCAGCAGCAATGATTTCCGGATCGGCAGCGGCAACAGCGGCCGGGGCAGGAGGCCCTGTGCGACCACCAGCTCAGGTTCTATCTAATTTGTTTGACGCGTTGGCAACGCTGATGGCGGAGGTTAACCTGGCAGATCAGGAGCACAATCCAGAAATCACAAAAGTGAAAGATCAGATCACCCAGGCCAAAGCCGACTTAGCAGCTCAGGATACCAGGATAGCCGCGGAGCGGGCCACTTTGGATGCACAAGCTTACCGGATTATGCTGGATCAGAGTGCATCGAACGAAGTCCTAAAGAGGAGGCACCGATCTCGCCTGTCGCCGGTTTATGGCACTAGAAATCTCTTTAACACCCCAGGAGCAGGGACCAGTAATCCCCGGTGGTAAACCGGGCGGAGGCACCTGGAGCAGGAGCGCCGTTCAGCCACGTTTGGTGGATCTGCCTCGTCAGAACAACATTGTAGCACCGCATGTCCCCACGCCACCGGGTCATTATTCTAACCCGATTGACAACATTGTCGCTGCCGCTTCACGGCTGGCGGCCATCCCGATCAAAGGCGATTCTCCGGCGGCGGTAGAGACGCGTCGGGTTAAGGAGCTTCTTCAGACAACCTTGGTTCGACATGAGGCTTATTCATATAGTCGCGATCGGATTCATTCCACTCCCCGTCCAAGCCAGAGTTACAGCAGGCATATGGATGAACCGGCAGTGTCAAGCAATGCATGGAACCGTGATCCGCCCCGTGGCAATAACCCAACGGGTGGTGCTGGTGATGCTCAGGAGGTGGTGGACCGGGCTCGGGCACGTAGAGAGGCCGAGTTAGCGGCGCAGCATGAAGCCCGTCAGCTTACTCCGGTTCGTCCAACCACATCGGTGGAACCAGGAGTTACCTCTAGTTCTTTGGGAGTGCCGTGTCTCGTCCCGGCGTCACGCAATGTGCGCCTGCCCAAGGATTTCAAGGGCCCGCGCAAGGTGCCGAATTACACCGCCAATTTATCCCCTGAAACATGGGTCGAAAGCTATGAGATGGCCATGGAAATGCTGGATGTGGATGATGCGGCATGTGCGAAATACTTCACCATGATGCTAGAAGGGACAACCCGCACTTGGTTAAAGAGCTTACCGCCTAATTCTATCAGGTCATGGCCCGAGTTGAGAGCCCGGTTTATTCAGAATTTCAAGGATACATGCAAGCAACCCATGTCAATTGTGGACTTAGCTGCCTGTCTCCAGGAGGAAGGAGAGTCAACAACCCATTGGGTGCGCCGGGTTTCGGAGATTTTGCATTCATCGGACCGCATCAACGCTGACACCGTAGTTTTAACATTGGAAGGCAATTGCCGGTTTGAACCCATGAAGTTGAAGTTGGGACGGCTCAAACGTCATTGTAATGATATGGGAACCCTCATGGCTGCACTGGTGAAGTATGCCGACTCTGTTAGTACCAAGGATCCCGAGTCTGATGATGATAAGACAGGGAAGGGAAAAAAGAGCGGCAACGCCAAGGGGCAGCACCACAACCCAGTGGTTCATGGAAACGGCGGCAAGCGTAAGGCGGACCACGGTTTAGACTTTGTGGCTAATACTAATACACATGACAAGGGCCAGCGGCGTAAGGGTAAACCGCTCCAGCGTGGTGGAAGGCCAAGTCCTAATCCGGACCGTTTGTCTTATCTGTTGAACCAGCCCTGTCCAAAGCATGGGACGAAGGAGGACCCGTCCACGCTCCTCTAGAAAGATTGTTACATCATGCAAGAGTTCAAAAATTCTGATTCTTTCCAGTATGATCATGGACCAGGAGGCTGTTCGGGCCCCGGCTCTCATGGGCCGGGTTATGGCGGAGGAAATTCCGGTTCAGGCTTCCACGGTAATCAGGGTGGACATAACAATCAAAGTAATCAGGGTAACCAAGGTGGCTATAATCATCAGGGCCATCAGCAGCAGCAGCAACAGTCAGGTTACCAGAGCAACCCGAAGCAGTTGAATAGCGGACAGTATCATGTCTTCACCACTAGCTTGGATAGGCGCGATCAGAAGCTTCGTAAAAGGGCGGTGAATGCCGTTGAACCGGCGGTCCCTCGATACTTACGCTGGTCTGAACAGCCTATTGTGTGGAGTCGAGAGGATCATCCACCCCGGATTGATAATCCGGGTCATCTGGCGTTGGTGGTGGCACCTCGGGTGGGAGGCTATAAGTTCACCAAGGTACTCATGGACGGAGGGAGTAGTATCAATATCCTTTATCATGAAACTTTCCGTCGCATGGGGTTAACAGATAAAAATCTTAAACCGTCCAACACGGTGTTCCATGGTGTGGTGCCTGGTAAATCGGCATATCCTATTGGTAAGATAGCTCTGGAAGTGGCTTTTGGTGATGAGCATGACTCAAGATCAGAAACTTTGACATTTGAAGTGGTGAAAATCAAAAGCCCGTATCATGCCCTATTTGGACGGCCAGCTTATGCTAAGTTTATGGCACGACCTTGTTATGTCTATCTGCAGCTCAAGATGCGGGGTCACAAGGGAACTATAAGCGTGCATGGGAGCCGCAAGATTGCTCTGGAGTGTGAACAAGGTGACGCGGCTTATGCTGAGTTGGTTTGTGCAACAGAAGAGTTGCAATTTTACAAGGACAATGTTGATCCGGCAGATATGACTTCGTTGAAGAAACCAACTACAGAGCATGATCCGGCCCTGAAGTTTAAATCGGCTGATGAGACTAAGCTTGTTGACTTCGTGCCTGGCGATTCATCCAATCAGTTTAGCATTAGCGCTAACTTGGATCCAAAATAGGAAAGCGCGCTCATCGAGTTCATCCGTGAGAATCGGGACATCTTTGCATGGAAGCCTTCTGACATGCCAGGTGTACCGAGAGAACTCGCTGAGCACACTCTCATTGTTGATCCCAAGTATAAACCGGTCAAGCAGTTTCTCCGCTGGTTCAATGAAGAAAGACGCAAGGCTATTGGAGAAGAAGTAGCCAGACTCTTGGCGGCCGGATTTATCATTGAAGTATTCCATCCTGAGTGGTTGGCTAATCCGGTGCTGGTCCTCAAGAAGAATGGCACTTGGCGTATGTGTGTGGACTACACAGATCTCAACAAAGCTTGTCCAGCAGATCCTTTTGCCCTTCCCCATATTGATCAAATTATTGATGCTACGGCGGGTTGTGAGCGTTTAAGCTTTTTGGATGCATATTCTGGTTATCATCAGATCAAAATGGCAGTTAAGGACCAGGAGAAGACAACCTTCATAACTCCCTTTGGAGCCTTCTGCTATGTGTCCATGCCCTTTGGGCTCAAGAGTGCCCAGGCGACTTATCAACGGTGTGTGCAGGATTGTCTTCATAAACAGATCGGCCGCAATGTTCACGCCTATGTGGATGATATTGTGGTAAAATCAAGGAAGAAGGAGACATTGATTGATGACTTGAAGGAAGCCTTTGATAACCTGCGGGTTTATAAAATGATGCTTAATCCGGCCAAGTGTGTCTTTGGTGTACCTGCAGGCAAGCTCTTGGGCTTTTTGGTGTCTAACAGGGGCATTGAAGCTAATCTGGAAAAGATCAAAGCCATCACCTCCTTGGCTAAACCGAAGTGTATCAATGATGTTCAACGCCTGGCAGGCCGGATTGCCGCGTTGAGCTGGTTTGTCAGTCGCCTTGGCGAGAAGGCCATCCCTCTGTATCAGATGCTGAAGAAAACGGATAACTTCGTCTGGAGTGATGCCGCTAATGAAGCATTTGAGGACTTAAAGCGGCAGCTAGCTAATCCGCCGATTCTCACTGCTCCGGTTGACAAAGAACCATTGTTGCTATATGTGGCAGCTAACGCTCGGGCTGTTAGTGTGGCTATTGTGGTGGAGCGCAAGGAGGCAGGAAAGGAATATCCAGTTCAGCGGCCGGTTTACTATATCAGTGAGGTACTTATTGACTCCAAGAAGAGGTACCCGCATTGGCAAAAATTGGTGTATGGGGTTTTCATGGCAAGCCGGAAGCTTAAGCAGTATTTCCAAGGTCATCCCATCACGGTGGTCAGCTCTGCTCCTTTGAGGGGTATAATCCAGAACAAGGAAGCAACTGGCCGGATTGCTAAGTGGGCTATCGAGCTCGGGCCTCACGGGTTGAAATACATACCCCGAACGGCGATCAAATCTCAGGCACTTGTGGATTTCATCAATGATTGGATAGAATTACAAGTGCCAGAGGAGAAGTCGGATCATACTTATTGGACTATTCATTTTGATGGGTCCAGGCAATTGGAGGGCTCGGGGGCTAGAGTCGTATTAACTTCCCCACAAGGTGATAAGTTTTGTTATGTTCTCCGTTTAATGTTCCCTTGCACTAACAATGCAGCTGAATATGAGGCTTTACTCCATGGTCTTCGGATGGCTAAGGAGATGAACCTAAGCCGTGTTAAGTGCTTTGGTGGCTCGGATCTGGTGGCTCAACAAGTGTCCGGCACTTGGGATTCCAAGGACCCACTAATGGCAGCATATCGTCGTGAGGTGGATATTGTTGCAGGTCACTTTAACGGTTATCAGGTGGATCATGTGGACCGGCGGAAGAATGAAGCGGCGGACGCTTTAAGCCGCCTGGGTTCCCAACGTAAACCGGTTCCACCTAATGTCTTCCTGGATGTTTTGCATAATCCGTCCGTCAAGCTCCCTGGTGAAGAGGATTTGGCTGTTCCTGATCCGGAGGCGCAGTTGGTGGCGGCCCTTCATGTTAACCCGGATTGGACGGTTCCATATCTGGCGTATATGTACCGGGGCGAGTTACCAGAGGATGAAACTCTGGCAAGGCAGATAATCCGGCGGTCCAAGTCCATGACTATTATCAATGGAGAGTTACATCATTGCAGTGTGACAGGGGCGTTTCAACGCTGTGTGTCTCCTGAAGAAGGCCGTGAAATTTTGCGTGAGATCCATGAAGGAGATTATGGTCACCACGCCGGTTCAAAATCTTTGGTGGCCAAGGCGTTTCGTCACGGTTTCTATTGGTTGACAGCTCATGCTGATGCCGAGGACTTGGTCAAAAGATGTGATGGCTGTCAGAAATTCTCAAGACGCGCTCATGTACCTGCTCAAGAATTGAGGATGATTCCAATCACCTGGCCGTTTGCAACTTGGGGGCTAGATATGGTTGGGCCTTTCAAGAGGTCCAAGGACAAGAAGACCCACCTTTTGGTGGCGGTTGATAAGTTCACGAAGTGGGTGGAGGCAGAGCCAGTTAGTAAGTGTGACGCAGCCACGGCGGTTCAATTCATCAAAAAGGTGATCTTCCGGTTCGGCTTTCCACACAGCATTATAACAGACAATGGTACCAGTCTGTCAAAAGGTGCCATGAAGGAGTTCTGTCAACGTGAGCACATCCGGCTTGACGTATCATCAGTGGCTCACCCACAGTCTAATGGTCAAGCGGAGAGGGCCAATCAAGAGATCTATAGAGGCATCAAACCCCAGCTTATGGTTCCTTTGCAATGGACGCCGGGTTGTTGGGTTGAGGAGTTACCTTCTGTGTTGTGGAGCATCAATACCACACCCAACAGATCGACAGGATACACACCATTTTTCATGGTTTATGGAGCGGAAGCAGTTCTTCCTAGTGACATCCGTCATGACTCGCCTCGTGTAGCGGCATATGTTGAAGCTGACAACGAGAAGGCACGGCAGGAAGCTCTTGACCTGTTAGATGAGGAACGTGACATGGCGGCAGCCCGTTCGGCGATTTATCAGCAAGATCTGCGTCGTTATCATAGCCGCCGGGTTAGAACCAGAACCTTTCAAGAAGGTGATTTGGTGCTTCGGCTAATCCAGGATCAGACGGATATGCACAAGCTATCCCCCCCTTGGGAAGGACCCTTTGTGGTCAGCAAGAATCTACACAACAGGTCGTACTACCTAATCGATGTTCGAGAGCGCAAAGACTCACCTAAATCGGAGGAGGAGACCAACCGACCGTGGAATATTGCTCATCTTCGGCCTTACTATACTTGAGCTATAGGCTCTGCTTATGTACATATTATGACAATGTATATATTATGATCAATATAATAAACCAGAACCTCGGCTAAAGCGGGGTATCTGTTGTTTTTCTTACATCATGTGTGGTTACATGGAGCTTACAAAGCGGCGTCCGGTTTACCCCTTGATTTAGCTTCTCTAAGCTTAATATTGCATCACTTGGGGGCTTGGTCGTACCCGAACCATAGCTACACCTCTTGATCGGCGCAATGCCACAGCATCACTTGGGGGCTTGGTCGTACCCGAACCATAGCTACACCTCTTGATCGGCGCAATGCCACAGCATCACTTGGGGGCTTGGTCGTATCC
>NC_057814.1:87069913-87070214 GCF_018294505.1 Triticum aestivum
AATGCCACAACATCCCTTGGGGGCTTGGTCGTACCCGAACCATAGCTACACCTCTTGATCGGCGCAATGCCACAGCATCACTTGGGGGCTTGGTCGTATCCGAACCATAACTACACCTCTTGATCGGCGCAATGCCACAGCATCACTTGGGGGCTTGGTCGTACCCGAACCATAGCTACACCTCTTGATCGGCGCAATGCCACAGCATCACTTGGGGGCTTGGTCGTATCCGAACCACAGTCACACCTCTTGATCGTCTCAAAGCCACATCAATCCGGGGCCAAAGAGAGTGTTGTAAAAC